>NC_030859.1:6517819-6625373 GCF_000208745.1 Theobroma cacao
TTTATCATAAATTATTCCTTTCAACTTTTATCACTTTTAAACATTTTAATGGACCTCAATTTGCATTCGATCAACTTTATTTATCAACATATCAAAGTATGGGGTATTTCACAGCCTTTCTCTTGTTCCTGCTTTGAACCTTGGTGGTAATACAGTTGTTCACAGTTTTCACAAGTTACATTACACACACGTTGGTGGCTGTTCAATTATTATTTTCTTATTTTCAAAATTTTCATAAAAATTCTATGAATTCATTAAATCAATAATAATATAAAATAAGCATATATTTAGTTGATTTATTTAATATCAAGGGCAGACTCAGGAATTTTTTTGAATTGTGTCATAATTAAAATAATGATTAAAAAACTAAATATGTTAAATTTCATAAACTAGAAATGTTAATATTAAATTAAAGAAAATGTAAATTTAGTACATTTATTTAATACTTCAAAATAAAAATATTTAAAATAAATATAATTGTCCACAATGATTTTTTATATTTTGAAAACGTTGCATGATAGCATCAAGAGAAATACTATCAAATATATCTTTTTCAATATATGTCGCCAAAGAATTATTTATCCACTTATCACTGATTCAATTACGTAACCTGTGCTTTATAAATTTCATTGTTAAAAAAGTTCTTTCAACCGACACTGTTGCAATTGGTAAAATCACTGTAAGTTTCACTAACAAATAAACCAAAAGAATACATAATATTTCTATTTGTCTCAACATCCAAACACAAGTCCGCAATATAGTTTTCAAGTTGATTTTCAAATCCCACTAAATCCACTGCTGAAAAATTAAAAAGTTATAATTAAGCCATACGAATCAATCTTTTTTTGTTGAAGGCAGAAAATGAATTGCTAGGATTTGCACTTTTGAAGTGGGAGAGTAGTTTAGATTTTGACTTTTTTAATAAAATATTTAATTATAGAATTTTTTTTTATCTTTCCATGTAGTATTTAAATATTAATATATATAAATTACTTTTTGATAATATTTAAATATTATTTTTTGTAAGAATATTTAAATATTATTAATATATAGATTTTTTTAATAAAATTTACTTTTTGACTCCATTCTCTACAAAATTACAAAAAAATTACCGGGTTCATTAGCTTATTAAATATAAAAAAATTTAAATAAATAATATAATAAATATTTTTTTAATTGAATGTGTCATGTGACACCACTCCCATGTGTGTGGGTTCACCTATGTTTAATACGATACTTTATTCATATGACTTAGATTTTTTTACTAAAGAGACAGAGTGTTTTTGAAAAACGTATTTATTAGTCTCAATAACTAATGTATCATTTTAAATGTTTTACTTATTTGGTAGGAGATTTTTCATAACATAAAAATTTATTTAAGCAAAAAATAATTTATACAATTATAAAAGACTATTATAGCTCAAAAAGCTTTTAACGGTTTTACTCAAAGTCACTCCTAACTGCGTCAAAAATTGTATCGCAACACACTGCCCGTGAAACAAAATTTGGGCACTAATCTGGTCAAAATGAAAGCTCAACTCTACCTATTCATACTGTCATAATTTCATAGTCACATTCCAACATAACTCCTTGTTCCATAATTACACAACAACTCCTTGCAGCAGCTTTACATTCTCTAGGCCCTGCGAGCTGTCCGAGCATCAGGGCATCAAAATTCCCTCACAAACAATCAAGCAAGGGCACAGCTAGAGCACTTTCAAAGGGGAGGTCAAACAGTACGAAACGTTAAACAGTTAAAAAAAACTTTATATATAATTTAATTATCATTTATTTAAAAAATAAATAAAATTCAAAAGATATTGGATATACAAAAAATGCACATTAACAGTAATGATGGTGTTATTTATATATATGATTGAATGGAATTATAAAATGAGTATTTCTCACTCTTTGCGTGCAAGAGTGGAAGAGAAAACAATTTTTTAAACTTAAATAAATTACCTCTTTACTTTGTGTATTCTAACTTTCTCCTTATTTTTTGTTTGCCTTTTAAATTGCTAATTAATATATTGGGTTATTGAATTGAACTATTGAGATATAATATATTATGATAGACTATTAGGTTAGACTGTTAAGATATAATATGTTATAATAAGCTCGATTTATATTAAAATCTAATGGGTTTGGATTAGTAGACTCACTTTTATTTTTTATTTTAAAATTTCATAGGCTTAACATATTAATTTAGAATTTATTTGTTGGGCTTAGCTAATAATATGCTAATCATAATGACTCTAATTTTATCAAATAGTTTGAAGAATAAAACTAATTATTAAATAAAAAATTATTTTGAAAGCCATTAAAAATATATATAATAAATAAAATTGTATTGAAACTAATTATTAAATAAAAAATTATTTTGAAAGCCATTAAAAATATATACAATAAATAAAATTGTATTGAAAGAAATACAATTATTTCATTCTATCAATTTATATGTATATCCTTGTTACTTAAAGTTTGCAATATACATGTTAGAATGAATTGGTTATTCTGAATAAAAA
Source organism: Theobroma cacao (assembly GCF_000208745.1). Lineage (NCBI taxonomy): Eukaryota > Viridiplantae > Streptophyta > Magnoliopsida > Malvales > Malvaceae > Theobroma > Theobroma cacao. The sequence goes on from NC_030859.1 coordinate 6,520,345, forward strand.
AAATAATATATTGATGAAATTCTAAGCAACAGTGCAACACTACAACTTATCTTTGAGAATTACATAATAATTTATTTATTTTTAAAGATTAAAATTATAGAAAATAATATCCACATAACAGAAAAAAGAAAAATATAACAAGTTGAAGATAGAATTTACATATGACATAATAAAAAAGAAAGAGAAAAAATATAATTGATAGTTCATAGAAATTTGTGAAAGAAAATCTAAAGAGATTTGGAGCATCTAAGTAAATAAAATAGAGATAAATAAATAAATATAAATTAAAAAATTTAAAACTGAGTCAAGCATATAAAATTATTATGATATTTTTTATTTTTATTAATTATTAAATGAAAAATCATTTTGGGAGGCCATCAAGAAAATTTATAAAAAATTTAAAAAATTTTATATAATATATAAAAAATTTTAAAATTTTGGGGGGCGGGGCATGTAAGGAGGCTTCGCCTTTGCAATCAAGCATGTATTTATCCCAACCTTATATATTACATTTCATGATGACAAGACCGGCATAGACATCAGACACGAAATCCCCAATATTTCACAGAACAGTATACTAGTATTATTGGAGGATCTTTTATTTCTATTCTTTTAGATACAATTATAGACATTATTTTTTATATGTCTTTTCTTATTAATTTTTACTTTACTTGCACTCCAAGGAAGTTTAAGATTAGAATTTTTTTATAATATTTATTTTGCTTGCACTCCAAGTATAACTTGTGTGTGTAGATATATATTTCTTCATCTTGTTAATAAAAAGTAGGGTTTTCTGGTTTCATTTTTTTGAGATATTTTATTTTTAATGGTATCAGAGCAAGTTACGAAACCTTGATTTTTTTAATGGCTAGAGATGATACAAACAATGACAAAGGCAAAAGTACTGAAGAATTGGTGGTAAGTGCAAGTGCTAGTCAAAGCAAGGCCATTGATACCACTTCTCCATTTTACTTGCATTTGTCTGATCATCCATCCCTGATTTTTGTGATGCAACTATTCAGTGAAAGTGGAGATAATTATTTCACATGGAGGCGTCGCTTTATGAGCGCATTCTATTCCAAAAACAAAATAGGTTTTGTGAATGGAACGAAAAAAAAATAGGATGTTGATTCCCCAAATTTACAGTCATGGATACAATGTAATGTACTAGTTCTTTCATGGTTTATAAATGCACTAGCTAACGAACTTCAAGATAGTGCTGCTCATGTTGAAACTACGAGAGAAATATGAGAAGATTTGGAAGAAAGATTTACTCAAGGAGTAGCACCGAGAGTCTACGAGTTAAAGTGTGCCATAGCCTTTTTACAATAAGAGAAATCTTCAATCCCATATTATTATGGTAAATTAAAATCCATTTAGGGTGAGTTACAGGGTCTTAATCCTATCCCTTCATGAAATTGTGGATGCACTTGTGATACGGCGAAAAGAATGTAGTCTATGCGTGAAGGAGAAAAGGTTTTTGATTTATTGATGGGACTTGATGAAGAATATTCAACTATATGATCACAAATATTGAGTGTTGATCCATTGTCAAATCTTGGAAGATCTTATGCCATTGCAGCACAAAAAGAGAAGCAACATTCGGTCGTTGCAACTCGTGCACCCATCATTAAAGCTATTGCCTTGATAACTAAAGATAATGAATTGCGGTAAAAAAAATGATGATGGGAGCCATGGTCAATTTCCATCTTGTATCCACTGTGGGAGGTCGAACCATAGTAAAGAGAATTGTTACAAGGTGATTGGTTATCCAATAGATTGGTGCAAATTTGGAAGGAAAAGCGACAAACAAACTAGTGGTGATCAATCACGTACCTGTAGAAATCAATGTGACAACGACTCTACAACAAACGTCTTCTAAAGTTGTTTTTGCTGCCATTGTGGATGAAGTTGGATCGTTAATCCTAGGTTTGACTTCCATGCAGCATTAGCAGCTACTAGCTCAATTAGGTAGTCATGGAGCATTTACAAGTAACCCATATGCAAACATAGCTGCCTCCAATTTTTCTAGTAAGAAAAATGATGATGGGTTGTTGATACAAGAGCTAAAAATCATATAACCCACAATATAGACTCTTTATCAAATGTGGTATCTCGACCCAATATACCACTAATACAAATTCCTAATGGTGAAACAATAAAGGTTTGCCTTGGGCCAAGTTACTCTTGAAAAATATTAATCTTTGAGCAAGTCATTGGGGTTCTTAATTCTTGTTTTAATTTATGGTCTGCTAGTAAATTGACAAGTGATTTACATTGTATGGTAACTTTTTGGCCAAATTATTTTGTGATTTAGGACTTACCCTAGAGGAAGCCGATTGGAGTGGATAGAGAGTCAATGGTCTTTATTACTTGGAGCCGATGAGAGGCAAGAAGGCATTGATAGCCAACCATTCGATTAAGGCAAGCTTATGGCATCAATGCTTAAGGCATTTACTAGTAAATCGCATTCCTCTGGTTCCTAATTTATCTATTTCTTTTTATTGCAAGAAGACTTTATTTTGTGATGCTTGTTGTAAGGCAAAACAAACGCGAATATCTTTTCCCATCAGTACAAATAAAACTATACATGCTTTTGACTTAGTACATTGTGATATTTAGGGCCTGTACAAAACAAAATGATTCTATGGATCTCACTATTTCCTAGCTATAGTGGATGATTTCAGTCGAGCAGCATAGGTCTTTCTCATGAAATACAAGTAAAAAATCAGAACGTATTTATTGCAATTTTTCAATTAGGTTTATACACAGTTTAACTTGTAAGTTAGAATTCTACTGATGGACAATGGCTTAGAGTTTACTCATGAGTATTTAATGACTCATTATTTTGATCATGGCATAGAATGCCAATCTAGCTGTATAGGCACACCACAACAAAATGGAGTTGTTAAGTGAAAGCATAGGCATCTTTAAAGTTGCACTAGCATTGTGATTTCAAGCACATCTTCCTATTTCATTTTAGTGTACATGTGTTCTTACTGCTATATACTTGATCAATCATATATCGCTCTTTATTTTATAAAATAAAGCTCCATATGAGATTTTACTTGGAAAGAGTCCCACATATGATCATTTGAGAAGCTTTGGATGCCTTTGTTATGGGCATATAATAGCAAGCCACATGACAAGTTTGCCCCACATGCTAAACCAGGTGTTTTTGTTGGGTATCCTAACTGGGCAAAAAGGATACAAAATTTATGATCTTGAAAGTAAGAAGATTTATGTTTTGCTAGATGTTCATTTTTTGGAAGAAATATTTCCATTTGCAGATTCCTCAGCAGCAAAAATTGTATAGCCACTTGATTGGGGTCAAACTACTACATTGGATTGTCCATTCAACCAAGTAGTGCCTAATGTCCCCAAACTTGGGCTTAATGAGTCATGTATAGGCATCAACCCATCTACTAGCCTAATAGCCCAATAGACGACCCACATCGCTAGCAATTACACATGGGTCTGCTATAACTGGGTCCACTTCCTTCACCGATCCACATGAATCTTTTTCACTTTTTAGCATTGGGTTTGAGTCAATCAAATCCGATTTGTCAACCATAGTAGCCTCCTCATCTGACCCAATTGATTTTAACTTGGTCAATGAGTCTGAAAATATTATTTTAGATGTTTCTATTATTTTCGGCAAACGATAATGGCAAGTTTCACACTCCTTGTCTGGTTATGATTATGTTTTGCCCTTTTCTCTTGCTCGTTCAAGCATCTTTTTGCTTTTATCTTCTCCTTCGGCTAACTCAATAGTACATCCTCTCTCACAATTTATTTCTTATTCTAAATTTTCTCTTAGTCACACTACCTTTTTAATAGCTATCTCATCCATCAATGAGCTGAAATCATTTTTTCAAGCAGTCAAACATGCGCATTGGAGGGAAGCCATGGAGAAGGAAATTTTCTCTTTGGAAGCAAATAATACTTGGACTTCATAACCTTGACCCCTTGGTAAACGGGTTATCGATTCAAAATGGGTTTACAAAATCAAATATCTCCCAGATGAGAGTATTGAGCGCTACAAGGCACGTCTTGTTGCTAAAGGTTACACTCAAATTGAAGGTGTTGAATTTCATGAGACATTTGCTCTCGTTGCCAAATTAGTCACCGTACATTGTTTGCTGGCACTTGCTTCAATTATGCATTGGGAATTACATTAACTAGATGTGAATAACGCCTTAACATGGCGACTTGGAGGAAGAAGTTTACATGAAGATCTCACAAGTGTTTGCTAAACAAAGGGAGCATCGGGTTTGTCGTTTATAGAAATCTGTATATGGACTCCGTTAAGCATCTCAAAATTGGTATCACAAGTTTACCACTTCTCTTCTTGCCATCGATTTTCAGCAATCAGACGTAGATCACTCTTTGTTCATCTTCTCTCATAGTGAAAGGTCTTTTATTGCAATTCTCATATATGTTGATGATGTCATCATCATAGGAACAGATTTCGATCGCATTTCTAAGCTAAAACATTATTTGGATGCAAACTTTCACATCAAGGATCTTGGCAAACTTAAATATTTTCTAGAAATTGATGTGGCATAGTCTCCAGCAAGTATTGCATTAGGCCAACACAAGTATGTACTTGATATCTTCGCTGAGAGTGGTCTCATAGGTTGCAAACCAGCCAACTTTCCCATAGAGCAACTACACAAGCTTTCACTCGACTCTAGTGAGCTTTATGCTGATCTTGAGCAATATCATCAACTGGTAGGTCGTTTACATTATCTCACCATAACTCGTCCAGATATTAGCTATGCAATACATATTCTTAGCCAGTTTATGCATGCCCCATGACAACCATATTTTGATGTTGCTCATAAGGTGTTGCATTACCTCAAAGGAACCCCAATACAAGGTATCTTACTTCCTTCATATGGTTCATTGTCTTTGAGAGCATATTATTATGCAGATTGGGCAAGATGTCTGATGACATGCAAATCTCCTACTGGCTATATTATCTTTCTTGGGTTTTCTCCCATCTCATGGCGATCCAAGAAACAAATGGTGGTTTCCTGTTCTTCTGCTAAGGCTGAATACCAAGCCATGGCCACCACCATTAGTGAGATCATTTGGCTAATACGGCTTTTATGAGATCTTAGAGTGACACACATTGCACTGGTTCCTTTGTTCTATGACAATCAAGTTGCTATTCACATTGCAACTAATTCGGTCTCCACAAACGAACAAAGCACATAGAAATAGATTGCCATTTCATCTGACTGCACATTCAGTCACAGATTGTTGTTACTCGACCTATTTCTTCACAAAACCAAGTGGCTGATATATTCATTAAAGCATTCGGGTACGATCAGTTCCATAAACTGTTGGTCCAGTTGGGCATTTCTACCCTTCATGCTCCAACTTGGGGAGGAGTATTGGAGGATCTTTTATTTCCATTCTCCTATGCACAATTATGGGGATTATTTTTTATGTAATCTTTCCTTATTAATTTTTACTTTACTTGCATTTCAAGGAAGTCTATGATTAGAATACTTCTTTTTTTGACATTTACTTTGCTTGTACTCTAAGTTTACCTAGTCTATATATATACATATATGTATGTGTGTGTATATATATATATATATATATATATATATATGCATCTTCATCTTGTTAATGAAAAACTAGGGGTTTTCTAATTCTATTCGTTTAAGATATTTTATTTTTGAAGAATATTACACTCATTACATATCTTGTAGTTTGTCGTTGCCTCTGTCGTTACTTTAGGTTATTTATTTGAATCTTTTGATAAATAATATATGAATAAAATAAATTATCGAAGGCATTTATCAATTAGAAAGGCATATAGAAACTGTAATTGTTGAAGTAAATTGAGAAATCATGAACTTAATGTAAAGAAAAAAAAATCATCTTATCTTAAATTTAGTCGTGTGTAAGTGAAAACGTGATATAAGACAAAAAATCATCTTATTAACACATCAAACATATATAGGTTAGGATGATATTTATCTAATTCAATTTACTTATTTTATTTTACTTCTGCATCCCTCATACGCACCAAGCGCATATCTAAGTGTGTGAAAATTAAATAAAGTGGGAAGATCCCTTGCATTACCCGAGCAACTGACCAGTTTATTATTATACCTAAAACAACTATCATGAGATCAATTATAAACTCATTTGCAAGACCTCGTATTGGCTTTTTCCTCCTTTCGTTTTGAATAAATCATCATGTGTTGTAACCACGGGTGGAGCCAAGATTAATAAAGTTGATGGGATATAATATAAAACACAGAATCTTTTTCTTCTTCTTTTTCTTTTTTGTTTGTGTGGTGGGGGGCAATATCATTGGTCTAATTTGCAACGTAATAAATGTAAGAATTTTAAAAACTTTTAATTGACATTGACTTTTATCGAGATGCAAATATTTTGGGATATGTAAAGAAGGACAATTATTTTATATATCGTTGAGTGGAGTTTTCAAATTTTACAAACGAGATTAGAATATCGTGTTTTTGATTTGTCATATTAATTTATTATTTTGTTAAAAATATATATGGAGTATGTGGTAACCCTATAACCTTTTGTGGTAAAGGAAAAAAAAGAAGAATTTCATGCTCCATGGAGAGAGCAAAGGGAGAGATAAATTTATTCAACTATTGGGTTCTTTGGGGAATATATAGACTTGGTAATTCTTGAAAAGATAATTTCATTGTATTGTTTCAATTATTGTCCATCTTAAGTTTTGATAAAAAAATTTAAGATATTAAATTTAGTAAGTTTGCTTATTTCTCATAAAAATAAATTTTATCAAATTTGCGCCGTGATTTTCCCTATACCCTAGAGGGTTTTCCACATATATTTAGTGTTTTTTTTTTTTTCCTGATGATGCCTGTGATATCTATCGATTTATTTTTTCCTCTGTTTGCTTGATTGGCTTGGATTTATTGTTTCGTGATTATTATTGACTTGAATTGTGTTGCTCGTCTATAATTAGTATTGTGGTAATGTTTTATTTGTTACTTGAGTCCTGACACATACACTGTACTCTAATCTTGCATAACAATATTAAACACTGATATACAAAAAATGTGGTAACGCAACTAGCACAAATAAATAAAAATTAAAAAAAAAACCTAGTATAAATAAAAGTTTCCAGAATTCATGCCTTTGGAGTTCATAAAGGTTACTTGGGCTAGCTTCTGCATGTAAAAGGTGAGTGCATTGATCTTCTCATTTCTTCTGTGAAGTTGCAGCTTTTATTAGTATAGTCTTATTCATGTTCTTTCCATTGTGTTAAGTATAGTTTGTTCACATTAATGTGTGTGTGTGTGTGTGTATATCCTTGATTAATTTTCTGAACTGTAAGAAGTATTATCTTCTCCATTTTCAGGAGCAGGGTTTTGGAAATGGGATTTCTGAATCTCTTCACTGTGGCAGTAATGCCAGTTCTGAAAGTAATATTGGTTACTGGTGTTGGTTTGTTCCTTGCTTTGGATCGCATAAATTTATTGGGGTCAGAGGCAAGACACCATTTGAACAATGTAAATATATAGAAATGCATTCCTCCTTCCTCTTTTACTATCTTTTGTTACATAAAAACCTTTTGCATCTACAATTGACTGGTTATCAACATGTTATTCTGACAACCATCTTGGGCTTACTTGATCCTAAATGTTTAGGATTCACAGTCTTTGATGGTCAATTAAATATACTTGATGACGTTTTTAACCAAAAGAACTTTAATTTTTTGATGCTCTGCTTGTTTCATGATTGCTACGTTCCTATGAAGATGAGTTATAAACTAAAGATACATTTCACTCTTTTGGATTTTCTTTACAGATTGTATTTTATGTGTTGGTCCTGCACTTGTCGCCGGTAACTTGGCTGAAACCATCACTTTCGAAAGTTTTCTTACCTTGTTAGTTCCATTCCATCCTTTACCTTGTTTCTTTTTTGCTTACTTGTCTCTGCATCTCTTGGAAAATCTTACGAGGGATGGTTCATTTTATTTCTTGTTTCTATCCAGGTGGTTCATGCCAGTGAATATTTTTATAACGTTCATCTTTGGCTCAGCACTGGCTTGGCTTCTCATAAAGATCACTAGAACTCCTAGACACCTTCAGGGCGTGGTCATCGGTTGCTGTTCTGCAGGTATATAATTCCTTTTTCTTATATATTCAACGATTGGTGTCATTTACTTTCTGGTTCTACTGGAAAACTTGCTCAGGAAATAGGGGGAACCTGCTTCACATTATGATTCCAGCAATCTGTGAGGAGTCAAATAATCCCTTTGGAGATTCATCTGTTTGCTCTACACATGCTGAGGCTTATGCTTCACTATCTATGGCGGTATGATTCACATATGATTCTAATTGTTAGGATTTTTGAAGTTTTTTTTTCCTTTGTATGGTCTTGATATTATTAGTGAAGATGAAATATTGTTAGTATCGAAGAGGATATACTAAAGCACAAAAGAGACTATAAGGGTAGATGTTATCTCCTTACTTCTCCCCACTCAGAATAGAAAATAAATTCATATACTAACTTCAATTTTCAATTTCCATTTACTGCTTGAACCTACAGGTAGGAGCCATTTTTATATGGTCATATGTGTATAGTGTCATGCGCATGTATTCAGCCATAAGCCCGAATTCACCCAGAGACACCTCTGGCTCTCAAACATTTACGGAGGGTTGTGAAGGTTTTCTACCTATAAAGGATTGCGACAGTTCTGACGACTACACAGTGCAAGATGAACTGCTTCTCAACACCTCTGGGGGAGGAAAGGTTTATACCGGATCTGTTTTAATCCCAAAATAATGCCATCTTTAGTTGTAAGCTGTTTATATATATATATATATATATATATATATATATCTTGTGAATCTTGGTGATTTTGTCCTATTTTGTTAACTGGCTTAATGCTCATCCAATGCCTACTAGAAACAGTTTCCTTCTCTTTTGTACTAGATTGATAATCTTATTAACATTTATGAATAGATACCAATTTTAAACCGCATTAAGATGATTATGGGGACGATTGACCTGAAGAAGGTGTTTGCACCAACAGCAATTGCAGCGGTATGCCAAAATGGTTATATCTGCCGCATCACTGCATCTTCATATATTTCATTTTAGAGCAACTAGTGTTAAGCTACTCAATACCTAGCAGAAAACATGTGTCTTCTTGTTATTCCTTTTCCCCTTCAGGTTGTCGGGTTTATCACCGGCATAGTCTCTCCAATCAGAAAACTAATGATTGGTGAAAGCGCTCCTCTTCATGCAATTGATACTTCTGCATATTTGTTGGGGTATGTTTTATTAGGCCTCCTGTTTTTTAGCTTCTGATAAAGTGATTGTACTCTTTTGTATTAAAAAAACATATTTCTTACGTGCAGGCAGGCGGCAATTCCATGTATGACTTTGGTACTGGGGGCAAACCTTCTGAGAGGTGCTTCCCTGTTCTGATTCTAAGCTTTAGCATGCTTGGTTTTGGTCATTGTAGTTCCACCTTGAATGGTCACAAAAAACATTTCTCTCATCAAGAGATAAAATCATTAAAGCTTGTTCTTGCAGGTCTAAAAGGATCAAATGCAAGTGTATCTGTCGTTGTTGGAATTCTAGCAGTGAGGAGCATGTTCTTGCCTCTCTTGGGGATTGTTGTCGTTAAAGTTGCAAACCGTTTCGGCATGGTTGGATCAGATACATTGTATCAATTTGTTCTTATGCTTCAGTATGCCGTTCCGCCTGCAACGGCTGTAGGTATGACAAGCTTATGATTCCCCATCCAATCTCAATGTCCCCGCTAACGAAATATTGAAAAGCTTTACATTGTAAATGACTTTAGTTACAACTACCTGTCTAGACAGGACAAACTGTAAAACTCATCCTATGTTTTTTGAGATGTAATAAGTTAAGCAAAGCTAATATTCTCTTCAGCAGCAAGACAATTTCCATGACCACAGTAGTGAAATTTTTAGTAGCTGACATTTTGATATAACTGTTTTCTTATTCCTCGTTACTCTGATGAACTTTGGCAGGAACAATAACACAGTTTTTTCAGCTTGGTCAGAGTGAAAGTTCTGTGATTATGCTATGGTCTTATGCCACGGCTTCATTCTCCCTCACACTTTGGTCAACCTTGTTCATGTGGCTTCTGGCTTGATTTGTTGTCAAAGTTTTATTCCTCTTGTTAGTATATGCCCTTGAGCCAATTAGATTGGTCAAGAAATATATATATTGTCATTTAATGCATACTTAATCGCATAACTATATGTGATAGAGGTTTTTTTTTATGTTAGTGCAATAATAAAGAGTTATTAAGTACTAATTGGATGAAGCCCATAAAACATAAAGGCCTTGCAAGAGAATTGTAAAGTTGTTACAATTATGAGATCACTATGCATCAAAGCCATGTTCCTAAAATTGTTCTTAGTCATTGTATTGTCAAGACAAGGCATTGACAATGCTTAAAGACTAGTACATGTTATGCCTCTTTACTTGGGAAGTAAGCAATCGATCTCATAGATTGAAGTATATAGGATACTTGAGGATAACATGTAGGTGCTTATTAAAGAACAAGTTTACTAAACAGGACCTGTTATGAGAACTCCATTTGGTATTTAACTCAAGTGTCTATGGAAAATGTTCTCATGTGATAGTCTTGCAACCAGTCCTTGGACTTAAGACACTAGATCATCTTGTATGGGGAATGACATACTTTGATTTCACCCCTATGGATCTGGAATCGACCAGATGCCAAAATAGGATGTTTTTGGGTATGTCATGATGCATGCGAAGGTGAATGAGTGGTCAAAAAAGAATTCATCACCCCTAGTGATATGAGGGGTTGATGTATCTCACTTGTTCTCAATTCTTGATTAACTTGTATAAAGTCTTTGGCAAAAGCATGATGAATTTGAGGAAAGTTAGCTTTCTAAGTTCATAAAGTTAGTTATGAATTATGAGAACTAATATGGAATGTCATAAGTAAACACCGAGCCATGCTTAATGACATATTTGAGATATTTGATGAAAGGACCGTATTGCACTGAGAGGCTTATCACTAAAAGGCTTTGTCAAATTGTTTAATTGATTCTCTAACATTTTGGTGGTCATGATGTATTGCTAGATGTCGCTCATGATCTGTAAATATAAATCAATTATCAAATTGATGTTTGATTAAGATTTATATTTATTGCCAACATGTTAAAAGTCTAATAGGTCACACACATTAAATGACATGATTGAGATTAAATAAGGATAATTAATTAAGTTGTACTTAATTAGAATAGACCAAAATACAGTGAGAAATTAATTAAGTTCACAGAGACTTAATTAAATTAAAATACAACTGTTGTATTGAGGGTTACAACTTAATTTGGTTATATAAATATATTATGTTAGCAAATTCAAACTCTAAGCCTCTAGCCACTTCTCAGCTGTTTCATAAAAAAAAAATAGTTTTCTTTATCTTATAGAAATAAGATTCAGCAAGAATTTTTAATCTTTTTGTTTTGAAAACAAAACTTGCTAGCACAAGTAAAATCCTACTTTTGAGAAAGTCATATTCAGTCATTGTGTGGATTACTGTTAGAGGCCAAATACTTGTGTGGTTGAAGATTTGACAAATCCTAAAAATGAATAAGCAAATATTTTAGATTTAATTAGCTCTTGATTACGATATTTAGAGTAAGGTATATAACAATTAAACTTATGAGTGTTCATAATTAATTTAAAAGTTACATGAAAAATATAAACATTAATCCTGTAAGATTGGATTGCTTATCTGATTAAATACTAGTTTATTTTTCAACTGTGCTATAATTTTAATTGTTGATTATTTTCATATTTGATCATGAAGTTGAATCCCAGCACCTCTAACTTCTGTCACCATATAACATATAACACCGTAAGGCCAAAATAGTAGAAATGTTAGCTTAATTTGTTTTGCTTCGAAGTATGCTGTAGGAGTTTGAAGCTCTGAGTTTCACAGTGGTGAATTCAATGTGTATCAAGGAATACGAAGACAATCTTTTATTGAGAGTCAAATTTCTAGCTTTGTGTTTGTAATGATATACATATAGAAGCAAGGAATTTAAGATAACAAACAAAACAATTAACTATCCTGATTTGGTCATAGACAGGAAAAGGTCCAAACCTCCAGGTTAAAGATTCATTTGTGCCAATCCTGATTTGGTCGACAACACGTTGAAAACCCATATCCTTTGTCTGTAGGATTGTACAATTCTGGTAAGTTTGATAATCCTAGTCTATTTGAATATGAACAGTATCACAAAAGGCTCACCGAATCATTATTTTATCAATCTTTTAGCCACGCTATGTGAATGTTTCAATTAATAACCTTTTTGATGAAATTAATGTATTTCTAAACTCAGAGCAAAGAGAGAGAGTTTTTAGCGAGAGAAAATGAGACCAGTAGAGAGAGAAAGCTTTTCACCGTATATTCTACTTGTATTGTTTTTCCTTTTTAAAGGTATTACATGGGTACAAGAGAGAGAAAAATGTTCACAGCATAACGATAAATCATCCATACTATATGGAAGCTCCAATAGGGCTTTGACACTTGCCATGTAGAGGCTTCAAGAGGAGCTGTGAAACTTGAATAAGGCTTTCAACAAGATTACTAAATTTTGGCACGCGGATCTTAAAGGAGAGTTGTGATGCATTTAGTGAGTGGGCGGCATCTTGAAGGGTATACATTGAGCGAACCGTATGGGTAGACCCTCTTGAATTATTAAAAGCAACAGTTTAGAATAGAAGAATCACTAGTACAGAAGTAATTTTTTTTTTTAGTTTTTTTAAATTATTTATTAATTTTAAAAACAAATAATTCCCTAATATGCCATTCTAATGGAAAGATTTGGACAATAACTGGCATGTCAACCAAGCAAAACATAAAGAACTTCCTACAAAGAGCAAGAAAAGAATAGAACACATCAGCAAAAGAATTATAAAACCATAAAAATGAAAGAATTTTCATATTGTTGTTTTGAATTGCCTTGGATTTAATTAAATAAATGGAAATGTCTGTGTTAAGTTGTACAAAGAGTACAAGAATCAAGAAAGAATTATAAGATAAAGTAGAAGAACAGTGAAAATATTATAAGCAATTAATCTTATCCTGTTTCTTTTTTTAAATGAAGTAGACTAAAATGTTAGGTTATAGGTACACAATGAACCCATTTTGATTTTAGCATGAAAGGTACATAATCATCAGTTACATTGCCAAGAGAATGTGAAGGCCATGAATCCAATGGAGCCAAGGGTTTGGGGAAGGTTTTGGTTTCCCATGTAAATTAGAAGCAATGAGAAGTGTCTATTTTTTTTTTTGGGGGGGGGGGGGGTGGGGCGGGGGGAATGGAGGGAAAGTTTATGGGCTGAACACAGTGCATGGCTATACTTTGTATTTTGTAATAGCATGTCATAAAAATTCAACCATATCCAGCCTCAATGAGAGGTAAAGCGGGTCTATTTTTTATAAAGCTCAACTAAGGCCTTATGTTCCTTACAAATGATCATGATATTGGTTTGCATTTTCACATCACACCTCAAACAATTTGTATATGTAATTTTAACTATAGCAACTTGTGAAATACCCCATACTTTGATATGGTGATAAATAAAGTTGATCAAATGCAAATTGAGGTCAATTAAAATGTTTAGAAGTGATAAAAGATGAAAGGAGTAGTTTAGGATAAAATGTTTCGCAAGTGAGAAAATAATAATAAAATAATAATAATTTTATCGGAGGAGAATTTGTGAGATAAAAGGCGATTTGGAAGTCAAGTGAGGCATAATAAGGTATTTTGGTACCAAGGAGACAAGATAAATTTTTAGAATAAAATAATATTAAAATATTAATATTTAGCCGGATGTCGAAGTCAATCAAGAAGGAGGATCATATGGTTGATCCAAGTGGGGGAGAAGATGACAAGCCCGACTCTACAGAAATATTTGTGATGACATACATGTGTCGATAGCATGTTTACATGCTAAGAGAGTCTTGAAAAATTTACAAAAGTCGGTATTGTACCTAGAGGTACAATAAAGTTGATTTAAACCTTGAACTAGATCAAATAGAGAATTTACAATGAAATTAAGAATTTTAAAGTCCCAGAATGGGTTAATATGGTGATTCGGAGTTCGAGGATCAATTTGGAGTCAAATTGGAATTTTCGCTATCTAGGGGCAAAATGGTCATTTGCCACCTGGGGACAAAATGGGAATTTTAGAAAAGATTTTTTTGACCCCATTTGACTTATTGGAGTATAATTTGACTTATTGAAGTATGATTTGAGGTTTAGAAGTGAAAAATTTTAATTTCGGTATAATTTGGAGTATAGGGGTAAAATGGTAATTTTGCCACCTCAGGGGCAAAATTGTAATTTTCCACCACCAGGATATTTTTTCCAGCACATGGTCTTCCTTTGTCTTCATCTTTGACCCTTGACTAAACATGTGGTGGAGATAAAATGTTTAAATTTTTAAAATTTTAAAAACGGGCCAATGACATGATGCCATGTGTCATGCCTTTATTAATTTATTATTTTCCTTTTTAAAAGGCACAAAATCAGCCCATCTTCCACCCCATGGCCGGCCAAACCAGCAAGAAGAGAGAGAAAAAAAAAACAAAACCCTAGAGAGAGAAAATCAAAGAAAAAGTGTGAATTTTCAAGGAAATTAAGTGAAAAAGGTGAGATTTTTTCTATTAAGCTTGAGTTTTCTTATTCCCAAGCATTTCTCTTTATTTTCCATGATTAAATTACATGTTTTCATGATGAATTCAATTCTGAAAAAATGGGTTAGGAGAGAGAAAGTTGTTGGATTTATTTGATTTTAATTTATGTTAGTGTTTTTAGTTAGTTTAGCATATTTAGAAACAAAACAACAAGAAAAGAATTTATTTTCTCCCCCAACCATTAATGGCTGAATTTACCATGTAGTGAGTGAGGATGAGTTTGATTTTATTCTAGGAGAATTGGTTAAGGAATAATGAATTATGAGCCTAGAAAAATAATGGGAATTTTCGGAGCAAAAATACGAATTTTTACCCACTAGGGGTATTTTCGTAATTTGCTGTTGGGACTGATAATTTGCATCACACTGAGGGACATTAAGTTAATTTGGGTGCAATTGAGGTATAGAAACTGAAAAGAATTAAATTGGAGTTTAAACGAACCCGTTAGGAATTTAATCGGGTGATAAGACGAATTAGGCTAATACCGGATTTAGATAGTTACCAGTGCATTTTTGCATTCCATATCATGCATTGGTAGTCCAAATTAGTTTAATTTTGATTTAGTACCAACTTAGTGAAATTCTCGATTTTGTACTGTGTCAAGGTGGTGAGTCCTCCAATAAAGGCAAGGAAATTGCATCCGAGGACCAGTAGACAGAGTGCTTCGAAAGTCTGCATTCTAGACATAGTGAGTAAACTTATTATCGTCTTAATTATCTAGAGTAGTTTTATACAACTATGTGATTTTATGAAAAATGGGTTTAAATGGTAAATTGTTATGTTTTAAGGGAAATTGTGATTTTATAAAATGATTTTATAAATTTTCTGGAAAATCGAATATTGGTTTTGAAAATAGAGTAATTGGAGACTGCTAGTTTGTGTTGCAAATTTATGGTTTTGAATTGAATGGCTTATGACAATAAATGAGCATGAATGGCTAAACTGATTTTGGTGTTATAATTATTTATACTGTGTATTCAGCCTTGAGAGGCTAGGTTGCGATAAATTGCCATGTCATGCTAGAATGAATTTTATTGATTGGTGGATTATATATTAATTATTTACTGCAGAGGGGGTTCCGTGGACCAGCCTATTAGAGGGGCACGGTAAACTCCATTATATTATTACCTCGAACGGAGAGGCGCGTAGGGTATCTCCTGGGGTAAAGCTTAGGGTTCACTTCACGCCAAACCACCACGTGAAGGGGAACTCAGCCAACGCCAAGGAACGGCTGTATTTTTTTCAAACAAAAATATATTTTAAGTGTATACAAAATTTTAACAGCCTTGGCGGACTCGGTTAGATGCCCTGCGCAAGGTATCACCGAGTATGAGTTTTGGCACGAGCCAAAGTTTTAAGAAATTCATAAGCCAAGTTGATTACTCGATTTTTATGGATTGATTTTATTTGGTTGAAATGAGTTGAATGGTAATGAAATTACAGTATGATGATTTATTTTAATTGTCTCCATTTACTCGACTTTAGATAGTTTAGATGGTATCTGTTTACTCACTGGGATTTTATAATCTCACCACCCTCATTTCCTCACATTTCAGGCTCAGGGAATTCCGTAGTTAGCTGACTTGAACACGGACCTTCATTTGGACTCGAATCGGTAAAAGCTGTAGGTTTCCAGCTTCCGATGCATTTTGGATAGATATGGGCCCACGTGTCACTGTAAAAGAAATTTTATGCTTTGGTTATTTGCTTTATAGTATATATGAATATAATTATCTTTTACGCTATAAGAATTATGTACCGATAGTTTTATGAAAATTATTTTACAAGAAAATAGTTTATTTTATTGAATATTTTTATCATATTCAAATGGTCAAATTTTCACTTCAAATGAACGTTTTAGATACTTAATTTTTTTTTCTTCTCATTAAGTATATATTTTCGGCTTACCTACTATATTTTTAGCAAGTTTCGAGGTTTTCGACAAAAATGACGAAAATGCCCCTATGAGCTAAAAAAAAAAAATGTTATGTTATGATTTGGAAATGATTTGTAATCCTTCGTATTTTGATTATTTGATAACTATTGCTCACCGGGGAAGTGCGAAAGCTGATACGAGAGCCTTGCGAGGTTTTGATCGACATTCGGGGTGAAGAATGTTTGTCGAGGCTTCGCGGAGGTTGTCACGGGCTCGATGGAGAGTTCCGGGTCGTGACAACTTGCATCGTTACTTACCCACTAAAAATTATTAAAATAGAAAAAATTATAAAAGCAACTATTAAAACAAGTCTACTGCTAACTGTGTGCAAGACACGAGTTTCTTAATAATTCTATGATATAGAGTTATTTGGGTTTAATTTTGATAGTAGTTTAGCTTAGTTCTTATAATAATGCATAAAAATTAATAAATTTATTTAATTATTTTAAATTAGTTAATTTAGATGAGTCAATCTAATCTTAGTTAATTTTATATTTAATTTGGTGTTAATGTGGTTAAGATAGGTTTTTATTGAGTTATTTGTGCTTTTGTAGGTATTTGATGAAAGAAGAATTTTAATGAAAGAAAAAAAGCCATTTTAAGGTGCAAACTTGTACTGCATGTATTTTGGTATTTCAACCATAACTCTCTCTACAAAACTCCAAATGAAATGATTCTTAGACCATTGGAAAGATAAGAGAAAAAGACACAAATTTCATGTTTACCACTTTACTCAGTTTGGCATGGAAAATGGTAAAAAATCTTGTTGAAATTAATGCACTACATCAGTCCTAAAGCAATTATGATTTTTGTTAATTAATTGGACAAAGATGCGACCCACGTAGTCTGATGAGGAAATCCTGATTGGAATTTATTTCTTTCTTTACCCAACTTGCCCTAACTTCAAAGCCCTATAAAAATAACTTTTCAGAAGACTTTTAAGGGAAGGAAAAGAAACACCAGATTGACAACTAAGAGTCAAGCCATAGAGTCATTGAAGCTAGGAAGAATTTGAAGGATTTAAGAAGATTTAGAGATCAAGAATACAACCTTTAGTTTTTCCTATCTTTTTGTTATTCTCTTATTCTCTTGGATTTCATTTTTAATGTTTAACAAGCTCCCAATCAAACTCTCGTAAGTTAATCCATTTTGTTTCTACTAATCCATCACTTTTACAAAACTAGCTTCCAAAAGCTAGTGAAGTGTCTACAACTTTACTGTTTTCCATATGAAACCCTTTTAAAAGGGCCTTTGCATATTTTCTTTAGTGAAGATATATGTAATCAAAGCTTTAATTGAATTCCATACCTAGGAAATAGAATATTTCTCTAAAATATGTCATATCAAATCAAGTCTCATTCGAGTTTTGAAGTCACCCACCATGGAGCTACTTGGCTCTATAACAAAAAGATTGTCAACATAAAGTGATACTATGGAATTAATTGACCACATTGAAGTTTTTAACATACAAAGTAGGTTAATTGTTGTTGTAGTTGAATCTTTTATCAATCAAGTAACTGTCATTCCTTAGGTGTGTGCTTAAGTTTGTAAAGAGTTTTCATAAGCCTGTAGACCTTATCTTCATTTCCATTCTTAACATAACCTTCAGGCTACTCAATGAAAATGTCTTTAATTATGATGCCATTTAAGAAAGCATATTTCATATCCAGGTACCAAATTTTCCAACTTTTGCTGATAGATAAGGTTGCTAGAAGCCTTATAGGATCATGTCTTGTTATTGGAGCAAAAGTCTTCATGTAGTTGTGAAACCCTAACTTTACATTTAAGTGTAAGTTGGAAACTTTTTTCCATGTATATATATATATATATATATATATATCTATATCTATATATATATAAATTATGCTATTTCTTTATGAGTTGTTACAAGGGATTCCTAAACAAGAGGTCTTTAAATTTCTCTTCAAATAGTGTTTAAATTTATTGAAGGATGATTGTTGAAAGAATGAGAGAAAAAAAGAACCAAAAGAATGCATTTTTGGAAGTTAAGGTAGCAAGGGTTGATCCTTATGGAAGAAAGGTAGATCTTTGAAGGTTTCAAGACTCATATTTAGCTTTTGGAACATGCAGGTTTTCTTTTTTTTTAAAAAAAAAGTAAAAATAGTTCATACCATCCTCTTTGCTTGAACAAGAAAAGATATTGAACTACTTGTGTGCTTCATTATTCTTTCTTTTTTTTTTTGTGTTAAGTGGTTTTCTTTTGCTTTCATGGTTCAGTTGTTATTTTTCAGCACCCCATTCATCATCCATAAGGGTACCCCAAAGTTGAGATCTATGGCCAAGACATGCCTTTATAACCTTTACTGTTAATGACACCAACTTCTACCATTGCATTTTTCCTCTCTTTTCCTAGCATGTCTTTTAATCGATCCTTACAAATCTTTTCCCATATACATTGAACCATTGCAACCTCTTTTACGTAAAATTATCCTAACATAAAATATTATGATCAGCATCTTTTATATATAAGTGAAAACAAACAAATTATTTGTCTAATTCAACAACATAGTTAATACCTCCAAGCTTCTTCAAATTAACTCTTTAACATCATCAAACACTTTCTTCCATGTTGGCCACGGACGATTGAAGCGACTTTTGACTATTTTAATAATGGAAGTGGTGACCCTTGTCACTAAGTTAAACATAAGTAAAACAAAAGAAAAGAATTCAATAAATTACATTTCTAATGATATCCATCAGAATAAGCAAACTCATGTTCTTCATTTGGAACTTCATTATCATCACCATCATAACTATCATCACTATTAGTTTCTTCATCTTCATCTCCTATTTTAGCTCCTCTTTCATTTTCTTCACCTTCTTCTTCATCCTTAATAAATAAATGAACCGCTTCATAATCAATACTTGCTAGAACTATAGGGATGTCAAGTTCATTTGAGAAAGTGATGAGTGCATCAAATAAATATATTTAACTTGAGATTAAATGCCTAATTAGTCTAAGTTAGACTAGATTTAGGATCAGATTTAGGTGTTTTTATATATTTTATTAGTTTAGTTTAATTTATGTTTAAATGTTTATTTTAAGTTAATAATGTTAGTTTTATTTTATTTATATTTATGTTTATGTTTTTGTAGGAGTAGGATCAAAAATAATTTCAATTGGTGAAGAAAGGTGCATAATGGATTAGTGCTCTATTTGCATATATTTCGATTTCTCAAGCATATCTTGCACTACAGAAGCTAAAATGACATGATTTTTAGACTATTAGAAAGCTAAGAGGCAAGGCAACAACTTTGATGCTTATCACTTTGCCCAGTTATGATCGGAAGGTAGTTAAAATCTTTGTCGAAATAAAAGTACTACACCAAAAGAACAAGATTGAGTAGAACCTTTGAGAGCCACGGCTCTGGAAAATGAGAGCCACAGTGCTCACCGTATTTTCTAGAAAAAAAAAGCTTATGGGATTTTGAAAGCTATTTAAGGGGCCTTTTTCAGAGGTTTTTAGGAAGAGGCAACAAGCAATTTCTCTGGAGAAAAAGAGCCAAAAACAAAGCAAGAAAGTAAGAGAATTAGAGGGAGAATCAAGATCACAAAGCATCAACTATTAGTTTTTTATCTCTACTTTTATGTTTTTCTTATTTTTTTTGACTTGGATTAATGGCTAATTTTCTTTGGATGAAGTTTTTATTAGATATTATGAGCTAAATTTATTTTTCTAGGATTGCAATTGAACTCACATGTAATCTAAATTTTTAATCTCTTTCTTGCTTACTTTAATGGGATTTGAATTGTTTATTCCAATTTGTTCTTAATGCTTTTAATTGCTTGGCCACCAATTAAATTGATTTAGGAACCTAAACAAACTTGGGCAAAGGAGTTTAGTGTAGACTAAAATTGGGATAGAATATGATCATATTAATTGATTTGTGTATAGGATAGGGATATACGTATAGGCCGTATGTAGCCAGATTAGAGCCTGAACTTAATGAGTCTGTTTTAATTTCAATTCATGTAGGGATACAGTGTTTTGGTTAAAATATCTATTTTTATAAAATGTGTCAGAAGACCTTTATAAATAATTTAAGATTCTAGGTTAGCAATTCAACACATTAAAATAAGTTAAGGAAGGGAGGTAAGATTTAGATGAAGTGTGAGGGATATTGTAATCCTAGGCTTGTTTGATTGGATATTTTCTCAAGTTATTATTATTTTGATTTTTCTTGTTGGTTTTAAGTTTAGTTAATTAGTTTTAGTTAATCAATTAATTTTGAGTGTTTGGATAAGACTAATTTGTTCTAATTTTAGTATGTAGTAAAATTTTAGATCAATTCTCTATGGGATCGATACTCTGCTTGTTAATATATTGTCTATTTGATACGTATACTTGCGTAGTAGAATTTTAATTGACAAGTTTTTGGCACCGTTGCCAGTGAATTGTTTCTAGAATTTTTACTAATACTTTTGGTTGAGGTGATGAATTATTGTAACTATTAGTGGACATCTGAACAATTTGTGCCTAAGAGGGTTGTTAGTGATTATGAATTGGATATGAGGGCTTTGGCAGCTCAAGTAGATGCTTTGTCTCAAAAAATTGACACTTGGGGTGTTAATGTTTTTCAAAGTCCTTTTGTGGCATGCGAGCTTTGTGGAGATAAGCGTTCAAGTGATTGTTGTCCAACTTATTATGAATCAATGTAATTTAATGGAAACTTCAATGGGCAGCAAAACAATTCATACTCCAACAATTACAACTCAAGGTGGAATCACCAAAACATTTCATGGAAAAATGATCAGGGTCTTACATATTCATTATAGCTTATTTTCCATAATGGTTTTCACTCACAAGTTAGAGTTCTTATCCCTGAAGAGAAGCCTACCATAGAAGATGTTCTCATGCAATTCATGACGAAGAATAATGCCATCATTTAAAGTCAAGGAGAATCAATTCGAAATCTTGAGACTCAATTGGGCCAACTTGCTAATTACATCAACAATAGGCCTCATGAAATTTTACTAAATGACATTGAGCCTAATCCTAAAAGAGAAGAATATGGTAAGCATCTTGATGAGGTAAATGGCAAGACTGTGGTAGATGATGGAGATAATGTAGATCAAGGTAATACTGCCAACGATCAAGTTCAAGATGAAAAAATTAACCAAGAGGAGGAAGTATCTACACTACCATAAGTCAAGCCATATGTGCTTTCCAATCCTTTTCTAGATACAGTTGATGAGTTACCTAAGGAGGCTGTTGATATGGAAAATCCAAAGAAACTCCTTGAAGCTTGTTTGGTTCAAGATGCAACAACCAAGGACCAGAATGAAGAACTTACAAATGTTGCATATGTTTTAAAGGCTACACCAAAAGTGCAGTATCCAAGAAGATCTCAATTTGAGAAGTTGGGTAAAAATCAGCCTATTCCACCATTTTGGGTTGAGCAAGCACCAAATTTTGTGTTAAAGCCATTACAACCTCATCTTAAGAGGAGACTACTTTCACACTTAAGCTTTTTCCATACAAACTCCAACCTCCTTAAAGGGTGAATGGAGACCTCAACCAAAGTTAAGCTAGTGACTATAAAGAAGCACTTCTTGGGAGGCAACCCAAGCTATATTTTTTTAGATTTAGTTGTTATTTTAGTTACTTTTTGTTTTTCTATGTAAATAAGTCGTTATAACCTCTCTTTAGCTTATTTTGTTGTGTATGCAGATTTGGAAAGCATGAAGATGAGGAGAAAGAAAATTAGAGTTTTCAAGGCACTACCACCATTGATAAGGGAGTTTAATTTTCTTAATTTTTTTTAGCTTTTCATATTGAGGACAATGTGCAATTTAAGTTTGGGGGAGGGTTTCTTTGTTATTAATTTTTGTGATGTTTTTAGGTTAGTTTATTTTCGTATTTTTTTTTTGTTTTTAGGATTTATTTTAGGAATGCTTGTGATGAAAATTTCCTATGCCATGATATTGCCAATCCTAGGATGATATTTTGATTATCTTGCTATTTTGATTCTTGGTTTGATATAGACATGAATTAAGTGATTGTGATATTTTTTTGTTAATTTCATTATAGAATGCGATTTCTAATAATTTGTACACTAAATTTTTTACTTAGAATTATCATGTGATTTAGAGAAAGTATATGTTGATAAAAAGTATAGTGAAGTCAAGGATTCTAGAAGTTGTTTGATTCTCTCTCGAGGTGAAATTCTAGATAACACTTAGGGTGGGATATTATTTAGGCTAGCTTTAGACCGTTTGATCCTTTCAAGCTAACCTTGTTAAACTTTTATCCCTAGTTTACCCCTTTGATCCTAATTTCTCCTTTCTTTGTTTAACCACATGATAATAACCTTAGCCTTAAAACAAAATTTCAATTTTGCAACTCTCACTCCCAAGCATGTATATTGTTTTAGGAAATATAGATTGAGCTAAATGTTGAAAAAAGTAGAAAGGTGGAGTTGCTAAAAAAAAAATTAAAAAATTGTTAGAATTCACCCCACTACCTACAATAAAAAAAGAAATAAGTTTGGGGGTACGAAATTGTGATAACAAAAAAAAAAAGAGAAAAAGAAGGAAGTGTTGAACAAAAAGAAAAAAATTGATGAAAATGGTGTACTTGGTAAAGGAAAATAAAGCTTTATAGGTCTTAAAATAACTATATGCTTAGGGTGATATTGAGTCACATTATATCCTTTATCATACCTAGACCCTAGCCTTACATTATGAGGTTAATAAAGACCTATTGATCTTTGAATAAGTGTTAATCTACATT
This sequence comes from Theobroma cacao, assembly GCF_000208745.1. Classification (NCBI taxonomy): domain Eukaryota; kingdom Viridiplantae; phylum Streptophyta; class Magnoliopsida; order Malvales; family Malvaceae; genus Theobroma; species Theobroma cacao. The sequence continues at coordinate 6,543,788 of NC_030859.1, forward strand.
AGTGAAGAAAGAGATGAAAAGCAAACCTATGGAATTCTAGCACTTAGCTAAATTTTGCATTGGTATAATCTTATCTGGATTGTATGATATTCTTTGTAAAGAGATCATTCAAACACACATAAATATTGTGAAATCCATTTGAGAATGAACTTGCAGTTGAATTGAGTATGAATTTAATGATTATCTATGTTTTACCTTGAGTTAAAATTGTGGGATAATTTTTGAGAAAAAAAATTTGGGAATTCATGCTTTGGTGAATTGCATCTCTAGCTAGTTGTTTGGTTTTTTAGTTCTTCCTTTTTGCTTGGGGACAAGCAAAGATTCAAGTTTGGGGGTATTTGATGTAGTGCATCAAATACATATATTTAACGGGAGATTAAATACCTAATTAGTCTAAGTTAGGTTAGATTTAAGATCAGATTTAGGTGCTTTTATTAATTTTATTATTTTAGTTTAATTTATGTTTAAATGTTTATTTTAAGTTAATAATGTTAATTTTATGTTATTTATATTCATTTTTATGTTTTTGTAGGAGTAGGATCAAGAATAATTTCAATTGGTGAAGAAAGGTGCATAATGGATTGGTGTTCTATTTGCATTTATTTTGGTTTTTAAAGCATATCTCCCACTACAGATGTCAAAATGACATGATTTTTAGACCATTAGAAAGCTAAGAGGCAGGGCTACAGCTTTGATATTTACCACTTTGCCTAGTTATGATCAAAAGGTGGTAAAAATCTTTGTAGAAATGAAAGTACTACACCAAAAGAACAAGATTGAGCAGAACCTTTGAGAGCCATGGCTCTGGAAAATGAGAGTCATGGTGCTCACCGTATTTTCCAAAAAAAAAAACAAGCTTACGGGATTTTAGAATCTAGGGCTTTTGGAGGTTATTTAAGGGGCCCTTTTCAGAGGTTTTTGCTAAGAGTCAACAAATAATTTCTTTGAAGGAAAAGAGCAAAAAACAAAGCAAGAAAGTAAGAAAATTGGAGGGAGAATCAAGATCACAAAGCATTAACTATTAGTTTTCTGTCTCTACTTTTGTGTTTTTCTTATTCTTTTTGACTTGGATTAATGGCTAATTTTCTTTACATGAAGTTTTTATTAGATATTATGAGCTAAATTCATTTTTCTAGGATTGTAATGGAATTCACATGTAATCTGAATTTTTAATCTCTTTCTTGCTTATCTTTACTGGGATTTAAATTGTTTATTCAAATTTGTTCTTAATGCTTTTAATTGCTTGGCCACCAATTAAATTGATTGAGGAACCTAAACAAACTTGGGAAAGGGAGTTTAGTGTAGACTAAAATTATGATAGCATGTGATCATATTAATTGATTTGCATATAAGATAGGGATATACGTATAGGCCATATGTAGCCAGATTAAAGGCTGAACTTAATGAGTCATTTTTAATATCAATTCACATAGGGAGATAGTGTTTTGGTTAAAATAGATATTTTTATAAGATAAGTTGAGAGACCCTTAAAAATAATTTAGGACTCTAGGTTAGCAATTCAACCCATTGAAATAAGTTAAAGAAAAGAGGTAAGGTTTAGATGAAGTGTGAGGGATATTGTAATCTTAGGCTAGTTTGATTTGATATTTTCTCAAGTTATTATTATTTTGATTTTTTTTGTTGGTTTTAAGTTTAGTTAATTAGTTTTAGTTAATCATTTAATTTTGAGTGTTTAGATAAGATTAATTTCTTCTAATTTTAGTATTTAGTAAAATTTTATATCTATTCTTTGTGGGATCAATATTTTGCTTGCTAATATACTGTCTATTCGATACGTATACTTGCGTAATAGAATTTCAACTGACAGAAAGTGGCATTTCTTGAAATAGACACTTCATCTTCTTGATAAACCCTTTCATTCAAATCAATTGGGTTTTCTCTATCTTCACGTACAAAGAAGTGAAATCTATTCTTAACCTTTGTTTTAAACACCACCCAACAATCATGTCAATTTGTTTTTGTGGGTGAATAACTACTATAGTAAACTTCATATGGTTGCTTAGATAAAACAAATGACTCATTGGTAGTAAGAGTTGGGTTGTGTGTAATTTCAATATAACACATTTTTCAATGTCAAACCAATGATGTTTAAATAGCACAACTTATTACTGAAATCAAATATTCCAACTCTATAATATCTAACAAGATACCATAAAAGTTATGATCATAATCACTTGCGTAACTTCCTTTGACGCATACCCCACTATTCGTTGTCTTAATGGATTTTTCACATTGTATATGGTCTGGACATGAAAGTTTTGACAAAGTAACTTTCATAATACCTTATGATACATCTTACGACATACATATCTCAAAGATACATGGGTCAATTTCATACCTATTGTGAAACCCTAATTTTATATGTTCTAAAAATTTGATGAAAACTTGAATTTTTGATGCTACATATGTTGGTGACGATTATGTATGAAAATTCCTTTTCATTTGATGTAAATCCTTCCATATTATTGTGTTAAATTCATGGATGAATGATGGGTGAAGGAATGGTTGAAAAAGGAAGCAAAAAATAAAAGTATTTTAACAAGTTTAAACTTAGAGGATCGATTCCCAATGGTTACAAATTGATCCTATGGCAGAAAACATGAAAAATTCCAAGATTTAAGAAACTGTAGCCCATCCCTTAGCTCTTGTAGTAGACCTTAAGGCACATTGTGTGAAAAAGTCTAAGATTTAAGAAGCCATAGTTGACCCCCTAACCTTTGTAGTCAACTATAGTGCCTTTTTGATAAATTTAAAAAGTGTTCCACACGAGCCCTACCTTTCATTTTACATTTTCTCAGCCTCCAATTTATCCCTAACAAGCACCAAACCCTCCTTTAATCTTTCGAAACCCCATTGGACAAAGATTCAACCTTCCAAGCTCAAATATAAGGTAAGATTTGACACTTTTGGGTATTAATCACAATCTTTCAACCTAACTCAAAGGTCTTGTAAATTTCAGCTCTTCAAGTTTGAATTTGAGCTAGGGATCTAAGGGTTTTTGTTCTTCAACAAGGTTGTAGAGGTAAAAATGATTAAGATTTCATTATATATGATTTAGGTTAAAGTATTAAGGATTATTGGCTTGAAATGAAAACATTGGATTACTTGTTTACTTTCGAATAAATGGGTTAGCTAGAAAAATAAAAAATTTATGTTAGAAATTGTTATGATAGGTTGTGTAGAGCTCAAATAGTGTAGAATGAGAGAGGTTTGACGAAGCAAGGCTTAGAAGCACGCTTTTGTCAAGGTGAGTGGATACACCATTTTCAAACTATTTTGGTATGTAAAGTTGAAGCATGATTTGATGAGTATGGTTTCACATAAATGTTTTGTTAAGTGAGAATGGTTTGGGGATGATAAATTGTTTTAAAATGATTTTCAAAGCTATTTTGTATATGCAAATTTTGTATTATGTATTAATTTTCAACAAGAGGGGACAAGTCCTTCCAAGTGTTTTGTACTAAAACCACCACTTCTGTGAGATTTGTATGAAATGCTTGGAGCATGCTAAATTACTATGATTATGTGTTGATGAATCTCACATAATAGATGAGTTATGAAGGACTAAATGCTTATGTGTATTGATTTGTATGTGATGAGATTACCACATACCTTATGAATGAGAATAGGTATATGATACAAATTTATGTTAAGATATGTGATGTAATTTCGACATAGCCCATGTTATGAGAATGAGCACATATTGAATGTCATGATGCTAAATGTGCGAGGTAGTTCCACATACCACATGTTAGGAGTATGAAAGCACAATATGATGCCTAATGAACACTATGTGTCTAAAGAATGCTAGTGAATTATGAAATGAGTATTCAACATTAAGATGTGAAATGTTGGTTTTTTGCCCATGGTTAAAGGGGGTTATTCCTTTAACAAATCTTATAAGCTAATGAAGGATATTTCATTACCACCTCTTAGGGAGAGTAAAAAGAGTAAGACGATGATTCCATTTCTTTATATGCATGCATTCAAGCAGACAAGAGTTATACTAGAGGGCCTATGGTGAACGGGGGTTATTCCGTCACAAATGTTAAATGATGAATGTTAGTTGATGGATGTTAATTGATAAATGCTACTTGATGTATGTTAATGTGATAGTTGATTATGTTTGATGAATGTGATATGTATTATTTCTATCAGTACGATTCATGAGATGTCAGAACAAAGTTCCTTAATTTATTATGAAAGTGAAAAGGTAAGATTAATATATAGATTTGGAATCGGATAGTCCAAATTCCTTGACTTTCAAGTGCATGGTTGATGAGCCCTAGAAGGTAAGTCTCACTTCTAGGATTTGAGATAATTAATGCATAAGCTAGCCCTTTTTGAATGTGATCCAAATGTTTTTATTTCAGATTAAATTTTAAAGGATTATAACACTTCAAAATGTATTAAATGTGTTGTCAATGTTGTTGAACATGATACTCTAAGATTTAAAGATTTGGTACATATTTTCAAAGAATTTATGAAACTTGTTTGAAAACATGATTATTTTCTTATATGTACTTGAAAGATCATATGTGCATGGTTATATTGATAACTCTATTTCATAGTGTTATTTTGTCACATTTTTAACTTTAAAAGGGCTAAGTTCTTGAGGTATAACTTAAAAACTAGTTATTTATCTTATTTTTGAAGATCATGTTGGGTCAATTTAATTTAAGTTATTTTATGTTAGTTTGATGATAATTTGCCATAAGTTTAGTTATTATTTAAGTTAGTTTGTTGTTCCTGTAAGTATGCACTTGGAAGGACTTGAATTGATGAAGAAAAGTACATGCAAGGTCCATGCTTCTCCTGCACATGCTCTAGTATTTTGAGAATAATATCATTCTGGAAGTCCAATTGATGTGAGTTTTGAGCCTTGGAAATTTAAGAGACAAGGATACAACTTTCATGTTTACCACTTTGCCCAATGTAACTTGAAAGAAGGAGAACGTTGTGACACAAGTCAAAGCAGTGCAACAAAGTAGATGTTGAAAGACAAAATATTAGGCACCACAGCCTGGATTAATAGGCACCGTGGTGCCATGAAGAAGAGGATACATGGGCCAAGGTAGAAAGCTTAGTATCGTGACTCTAAAGGAGTGGCATCGCGGTGTCAACACGATATCTTGAGTTTTGTAAATTTTAAACTTTTATTTTGACTAGGATTTTGAGCCTTGTTAAATGACACTTTTAGAGCACTTGAAAACAAGAATTAATCTAGGTTTTCTCTGAAGAAAAAAGGCCATAAAGTATGCAAGAAAGTAGAGGAAAAACTCTTGAAGATTGAAGATCGAAGATTTGATGAATTTGAGTTTTTTTTTTCTTTTTTAGTTTGTGTTATACTTTATTTGTTTTATGTTGATGGTTAAACTTTTTTGGATGATGTTTTTAGAAGTTATGAGGAGCTAATTTTCTTATCTAGAATTGTATTTGAACCCAACATGTAGTTTGAATTTTTAATACAATTGTTATGAGGAGCTAATTTTCTTTTAGAAATCAAGACTTATCTTGTGGATTGAAAGCTTGTCCAAGATTAGTGAATATTAAAAGATGGCCTATAAATTCCACATCCCACCCATCACCATTATATGGCACAAGGTTCAATCTTGTCCACATAATGGGTTCAAAATACAACAGGAAAACTAAGAAATTTCTTAAATAAAATATGCCTCAGATATAAATCCTACACCGATGCTCGATTTTTCACTTTCTTCTTGAGATATTGCAAAAATCTAAACATTAAAATAGAAATAAAACTTAATGAGTACCTTAAACTCTAGTTATATATTAATTGGAACAAATAGAAGTTATTTAACCATAGTACCCAAACCAATACATTCATCAATAATGGAAAGGTCCAACAACCTTTGCCTCGTAAAGCAAGTGAATTGACAAATAGTCCATATAGTCAAAGAAACCAAGAGGAAAGATCATTTTAGTTTGCATATAGTTTCAATAATTTTCCTTCCAATATTGAATATGATCTAGATATACTTGGTTCAACAAAAATCTCTAAAGAGCTTAGTAATTACATCTTAAAGTGAGTCAAGTGTTAAATCATGGAAGGCAATTGGAAGCAATTCTTGCATACAAATATGACAACCATGATTTTTCATCCCATAAAACTTGCATTTTAGCCTCAATAAGGATCGAGCTATGTTCGATGCAAAACCATCAAGATTTCTTAACCATTTCACTATGCACAAATAAATTTTTTGCTCCTTACTCAAAGTGTACGAGACTTTAGGCTCGAATAGTTTTCCATTATTTTCAATTAATTCTAATTCTAGCCATCCATAATACACTTCCAAATCTTGTTGTGCTTTTGTGTGGCCTTTATCTTGCCTTTAACATTGATCATTATGTTGAATATATTTTCAAAGACATTAAAATTAATATGCATTGCATCCAAATTGTGACAAATAAGAGTATTATTCGAACAATGTAACTCCCAAAATATACTCTTCTTCATTCCATTATGACTTTAACTAAAACCCAAAAGTTTTTATTAACTATATTTTGTCCTGAATGTGATATGAGGAAGGGAATTCAGGTGTGTCACCTGATAATCGAGGAATTAGAAAGTCACACTTAGCTTTTTTTCTAAATTTATCTCTTCCTAAAATGATGATTAAGTGGCAAGAACTACCGATGACAATGTAAAAAACAAAGGACTTCTTGCCACGGTCCAATATGAAACACTTCATATGTCCCATGCAATGCGGACATGATAATCATCTATAAGCACTCTGCTCGGACAACTTACCATATGTAGGAAACTATCTAATTGTCCAGAATAGTGTCATCGTCAATCAAAAATTTTGTTTCTTATAAGCATTGTAAGTTATAACACTAGCTTTGCACAATAGTTTCAACTCATGTATCAAAAGTCTTAAGAAAACATTTATGTTATTAAGGAATATGTATTGTTGCTTTCTACATATTCACTTGTTTACATTGTACACAGTAAGCATAATTGGTCAACCAAAATAAAGTTTTGTAGTCGATCCAAAAGGACTGAAATCAACCACACATATCCCGAATCTCGTATTTTAGTCTTCTAATGCAAATGCCTGATACATGTGATTAGAGTGCTACCAATCCTTACCACCAACAATGTGTCTAAAAACTACATCATGACTTTGGTTATGTACATGCCATGCCATATGTTTCATGGCTTTTTATAACATACAAAGCCTCTAAAGTCTTGGTATAAGTGGCAAATATCGTAAAATCTTATAAGAAATTTTCTTTTACCTTTCTCACTTGATTTGGTCGATATGTGCTAAGGATGACAATGTATTGAACAACATGTCATGTAAATAGTATCTTTATAAAATGACATGCAATTTTTTTAAAAAAATGTATTTTAACATAATTAAGTCCAAGTTCATTATCTTTTTCTTCATTCCATAAAAGTTTTCAAGTTTCCTCTATTGGCAATGCATTCTTTACTATTTCTATTAGTTGATCAAAACACGACTTTGTCATGGTAAACTCCAGCTTAACATTTAAAAGTTGCGATGCAACTGATAGGTTTGTGTGGTTTATGCATCCTAACCACAATTGTTTATTTGCATCATTCTTTAAAGAGTAAATGATAGTTGTGTATGAATTTAGATCTTCCTCCTTGTTCCTTGACTCATTATCATGACTAGTAATGGGATCAAAATGTAGACCTACAACATTTCTAACAACTCTCTTAATAACTCTTGCATATGGTTTTTGTGTTAGCGCTTCATACACTGGTTCAACCTCATTTCTACCTCTTGATGATTGTCCAACTTCATATTTCTCATGTGCATCCATTATTGTGTAAACATCAGTGAAACCCTTGTAAAAAAGATGGTCATACACCTCATGGGTATCAGGAGTAAGGACATCTGATCTTACTCTTACTATCAAATTTATGTTGAGTAAATGCAAAATCAATAAATATTTCATTTTCGTTTAAAAAGTCATCCTTAATGTATCCATTTTGGTTTAATTGAAAATACATCCTAGACCGACTTTCCATTTTGTAACTCTAATTGACTTATCATTTGGATGATCATTAACAAAAAAAATTCCATAGTTAGTGAAAAATCATGAAACTAAAATTTGCTAAGAAACCCTAAATAATAAACAATGAATAAAAAGGTAGAACATTAAAGACCATTGTTTTTTCTCTTTTTTCCTTTGAAAGGATACATAAATGAATGACAAGTCTTAAGGTGCTAAATTTACAAATACAAAGACTTGCATTTAAACTAAATTAATAACAACAATAGGCAAATTATGCGTAGGCAAATAGAAACGAACCAGAGAAACAAAAAAGTTAACTATAGTCATATATGAGATAATATCAAAATCCTTAAATCATCTTCATATTGCTAACAAGATTGATCATAGCAAGATAGATCATCATCGTCATGTGATAGTATCAAAGGGATCATATATCATTCTCATTTTTATACTACTTTAAAATACTATCAATCTACTTAAGAATTAGTATATAAACAAGGTAGTTACTCCTTTTTTATTAAAGGGATGTAAATATAAGCTCAATAGATAACATAAATTCCATCCGCATAATACATATAAATTTTAAGGATCATTGTAATAAAAAAACTATAACGACCTTCTTGCCGATCATTAGTGGCATTCAAGACTTGCGAGTAAACTCGCCAAATCCCAAACAAACCTTAGTTGAGATTCCGGATAATTAAATCAAATATTCTTTTATGCATATAAATCGACTAGTAATAATGATATTGTCATTTACTTAACCAGATAGACATTTGTAATTAATAAGTCACTACTAGATGTCAATATCCAATTCTGATAAACTTTCAACAAATTTAACATCACACTTAATACTCATTACACAATATCAAAGTTTTTAACAAATACATATCCGAAAGACTAATAATAATTATAAGTCTAGCATTTTTAGGCAGCATGACCCTTATGTAGAGAGCAACTCGGAGTGGAAGTCTAAGAGATGCCATTACCTACGTTGCAGCAAGTCTCGATGTGCTGAGCAGTGCACTTGAGCTAATTACTTATTTGTAAAAGGAAGATAAGGGGGTGAGTCTCACTGACTCAGTGATCATTGACTCCATGAGTAGGGCGTAGATGGGAAACAAGCCAAGGATAGGAATTTTGAACATTAAAAACATGCGAATATATATAAACAATTTGAAATAAAAGGAAGCATTTGTGCCTTATATGTAAACCCAAAAGTTGTGTTACAAAATAACCACTTTAAGTAGTATAATAAAATCAATGCAAGTAAAAAATTTCTGCCATCGAAATCATTTGTTCCTCTTTACTTAAAATTAGGCTAACATAAGCACGCATGCTCCCCGTAAAATCAAGCAATTTTGATACTTATACACAAGTTTATAAACGATCTCATCCTCGAGATATTAAACACAAATCCATCGTATAAATAAGGGAGCTACGGAATAAAACTCGTATCTCTCACCATGCGAATGAATGCGTATTTGAAAACCCAAAAAGATATCATTCTCGAGTAGGAATAGAAATAAGGAACTTGTGGACCCCTTTCCATGTAATAACATTCAGAAGCACCGCTCCGTCGGATTCCCGCAGCCATGGCAGTCTTGACGATATTGGCCGACATCGGAGAAATCAGGCAATGGTGACCGCGTATATCAACTTGTGGCCTAGCCACATATAACAACCCATGGCCTTGCCACGTATAATCACAGACCGTGGCCTCACCACGTCTAACAGCTTGTCGGTGACCCAAAGATTCTCTAGCTAGAGCTCACTTGTGCGCAAGGGTCACATTATCCCGATGTGACATTCGGCCTACCCTCAAATCTCTCAATTTGACAAAACCATTTAAAATCAAGTTGGGTTTCCAAAAGCTCATATCAAATCCATTTCAAAAGTACCAATCATGGTAATATGATAAAACCTCTTTTTGTAAGACTTTGCGATGTAAAACTTTTGCATGAAGTTTAAATATCAAATCAGCATGGTGAGTATATAATCTTTTCATGAATGCACATCACACAACCAACAAGGCACATTTTGATGTAAACCGTGTTAAAGAGCTTATTTCCTGATTTTAAAGACCCTTTATATAAATACCTTATATATATATATATTCAAATCAATTTCAAACATCATGGCATCCACAATTGCCTAGCATTTCTACCAACTCATGCTTTCCAAAAATTGCATTTAAAGTAAATTGACACATCTATTAATCGTATATCAAATATATAGTATGGAAATTTTGAAATAAACACCCCCTACTCACTTTACAATAGCGGGATACTACGTCGCTATTGATTTGGGTGTGTATCTAGCTAATTCTACTCGTCGGTCACCCGTTACCTTCTCTGGCACGCCACCACAGCAAACTTCCCTTTATTACACACTTTTTTGCAACAATTCAAACCCAACACACTTAATTGTACTCATACATGGCAGCATATCAACCAATAATCCTTAACTAAATCTCATAGTTTTCATCAACATTATTCACAACCATGTAACATACAATCCATACACTTCAACCGACCAAAGCTTATACAACACAATGTAGTCATTTTGCATGCTTACCTCTCAGTTCAAGTTTCAATTCCAAATATGATTCACAACTTCCTCACATCTTTGGTCACCATTGCTGCCATAAACATAAACAATCAATACACATCTCATCTTTTTTCTCTGCTTGTAATTTCAAGACTAAAACCCTTGCCCATTGCTTCTTTAGCTCAAAATCACCATGCATTCCAAGATCTACCTACATGCATGCTTTGGGTTCTTGAATCTCTTGAAGATCTTTACTACCGTAAGCAAAATCTCACATTATAATCGGTTCAAAAAGCATGCATTCAAGCAAAATAACAATTTCTACCTTTCTTACCTTAGAACCTCTAAGTCGAATCACCAAATCTTTTTAAACTTCCAACAATGGCGTGTGGGTGGGGAGGAAAACCTCTCGATTTTCTTTAGCTCCTCCAAGTCGATTCTCTTTCTTCCTTTCTTCTCAACTCTCCCTCTCCTCTCGGGGTGAAAACTTCACAAAGCCCTCTTCTCTCCATTTCCCTTCTAAATGGGTAGATCACTCATGGAAACTCAATTGTTTTCTTTACATTTTCCTTCTCTAGGTTGAGCCTTTCCTCGCATGTTTCTTTCCTTCTTTTTTCTCTCTTCCTCTCGGGTGGAGCTTCACAAGACCAATTCTCCCATCCTTTTCTCTCAATGATATAGTTTGGTCAATGTTTTCCAAGCCTTTGCCCACCTTTCTCTTTTTCTCTTTTATTCCTCAGTTCTCATTGGACCAACCCATCTCCCACTCAAATTTCATGCATCAATTTTCTCCTTTGCTCATTGGTCCAAAATCTATCCTAATTTTGCTTCTCCATCCACCACCTTCACCTTCCCATTTTTCCTTTCTTCATTCTTTATTTCATGCACCACCTTATTCCTCCAATCACATTTCATGCACAAACTTTGCCTTATATTTTATTTGGCCATTTATTCAACTATTCAAGTCACATGCAACCCACCTTTTACCTTCCTCAGTTGGCCACCTTATGCACTAATCTCATTACATGCAATTAACTTAGTCTTATTCTTCGTTTTACTTCACATGGTGGGGGTCCCACATGTCCCCCACTAACTTATCCTTTTTGCATGCTATAATTTGCATGTAATAGTGAATTCACATGTACATCTCCTATCCCACATAATCTAACTTTCCTTGGTTAGTAAATTCACATTTAACTTTAAATTTTTTTAAAACTGCACATGAGTTTTCAAACTTTTCCTTATTTACCTTGTGCTCTTCCAAACTTTTCATTCTTTACAATTTGGTCCTTCCAACATTTCTTTAATCCCAATTTCCTCTTATTTTCCTTCCTTTACATGTGTGCAAACAAAATATAAAATTTGTACTTCGCTACGGTATCACCATAATATTTAAATATATACTTACCCACTCTTGGTCTATTTAATAAAGGCATGTGGGGTCCCACTAACGTCGTTTTTCTTCCAATTCTTTCTTTCTTCTTCTCTCCCACTTAGATTAGTCACATAGTCCTCCTCCATGACTAATCTCAATAATGAATAAAATATTATTTTATTTTAAAATATTCTTTTCACCCGTTACTGCACTTTGGCATTTAAATTTATATCAATTGACCCTTCATCTCATCGATAAGGTCTTATCGGTTTTTATATGAGGGTACAGGGTGTTATAGTCTCCTCCACTTAAAAAAAATTCATCTTCGAATTTAAATAGAATGGGTTGGTAAAGCATACCTTAGTCTTGAAAAAGATATGGGTATTCCTTCTTCATTTCCTCTTCAAGTTCCCAGGTTGCCTCTTTCACTGACCGGTTTTGCCATAAGACCTTTACTGAGGCAACTTCTTTAGAGTGTAATTGCTTCACTTGTCAATCCAGTGTTGCTACTGGTTGCTCTTCGAAAGTTAATCCTTCATCTAGAGGAACCAAATCATAACGTATAACATGTGTCGGGTCCTTAACATACTTTCTCAACATAGGCACATAAAAAGAGGGATTCACACGAGCTAGCTCTATTGGTAAAGCTAATCGATATGCTGTTGACCCAATTCGTTCCAACATTTCAAAAGGTCCAATATATCTTGGACTCAATTTTCTTTCCTTTTCAAATCTCTTACTTTGTTTTAATGGGGATACCTTCAAAAACACAAAATCTCCCACCTAGAACTCCAAAAGATGACATCTATTGTTTGCATAAGACTTTTGTCAACTCTATGCCGACTTTAGATGTTTTCTCACCAAACTCACCTCATTAGTTGCTTGTTGTACCAAATTACGACCTAATAATTTCCTTTCTTCCACTTCAAATCATCTAATGGGTGATATACACTTTTGCCCATATAGTGCTTCAAAAGGAGCCATTTTAATACTAGTTTGATAGCTGTTGTTATATGCGAATTTCGCCAAAGATAATTGTTAATTCCATGTGGTTCCCAAATCAGACACTATTGACCTTAGCACGTCTTCAAGTGTTTGTATCACACGTTCTGACTAACCATCCGTTTGAGGATGATATGCCGTATTGAAGTCTAAATGAGTGCCTAAAGCCTAATGCAAACTTCTCCAAAATTTATCAGTAAACTGAGGCCTTTGATCAGATACTATGGTCACAGGAATTCCATGTAATCGCACAACACAGTCAATGTAAACCTTGGCATATTTAGCTGATCCATAGCTAGTCTTTACTAGAATAAAGTGAGTAGATTTGGTCAATCGATCCACTATTACCCAAATCGAATAATATCACCCTCTAACACGGGGCAATCCAGTCACAAAATCCATAGCCACATGTTCCCATTTCCATCTGAAAATCGGTAGGGGTTGCAACAAACTTGGGGTTTTCCCATGTTCAGCCTTAACTTGTTGACAAGTTAGGCCTTTGGCTACATATTTCACTACATCTTTCTTAATGCCTGGCCACCAATAAACCATTTTCAAATCATGATACATCTTGGTGGCTCCTGGGTGCACATTGTAGATAGTAATGTGAGCTTCCTCTAAAATCTCTTCTCTCAAATTTTCTCGATCTGGCACATACGTTCGGGATTCATACTTTAACAATCCATCGTCTCCATACACATATTTCTGATCTCGCTCCTCAGATCCCAAAATTCTCATCATGAATTCATCTTGATCTTGAGCACTATGAATTCGATCCAAGGTCATTTGTCGTACTCGAAAGTGAGCAATAAGGGCACTAGGCTCACCAATATCAATCTTGACCCCCATACTGCCTAAGCTTTGCCATCCATGCACTATACTTTTTCGATCGGTAGACAAATGTGCCAAACTTCCCATAGACTTCCAACTCAGAGCATCAGTTACTACGTTCGCCTTACCAGGGTGATACTGATTAGTACAATCATAATCCTTGAGCTCACACTGTTGAAATATATAGTTTAAACTCTTGTGATCAGTATATATTTCAAAGCTCTCCCCGTACAGATAATGACGCCAAATCTTTAATGCGAATACTATCGCTACCATCTCTAAATCATGGGTTGGATAGTTTTGCTCGTGCTTCTTGAGTTGTCTTAAGGTGTATGCAATAACTCTTCCATTTTGCATCAACACGCATCCCAATCCAACTCTTGATGCATCACAATACAAAACATGACCTTCTAAGCCACTTGGAAAACTTAAGACTGGTACTGAAATCAAACACTCTTTCAGTCATAAGAAACTATCTTCGCACTCATCAGTTTATTCAAACTTGGCTCCCTTTTGCGTCAACTTCGTCAATGGCACTGCAATTTTTAAGAAATCCTGCACAAATCGACAATAATACTAGACCAACCCCAAAAAACTTTGAACCTCGATAATTGTACTCGATCTTAATCAAGTTTGAATCGATGTAATCTTTTGTGGATCCACACTAATCCCTTCCTTCGGTATCACATGTCTAAGAAAGTTAACATTCTTCAACCAAAAAGCACACTTAGAGAACGTTGCATATAGTTAATGTTCTCGAAGTGTCTGCAACACCATTCGTAAATGTTGTACATGTTCTTTCAGACTTCAAGAATACAATAGGATATCATCAATAAACACCACCATAAATCTATCCAAATAGGCCCGAAATACTCTATTCATTAGATCCATAAAAGCAACGGAAGCATTAGTTGAACCAAAGGACATTACCAAAAACTCAACATTTCAGTACCTCGTACGAAACTTGGTCTTTGGTATATCCTCTTCTTTAATTCTTACTTGATGGTACCCCAAGCGTAAATCAATTTTCAAAAAATATCGCGCCCTTTTGCAATTGATCGAATAAATCATTGATCTTGGGAAGTGGGTATTTATTCTTCATAGTCACACTATTCAACTTTCGATAATCCACACATAATCTAAAACTTCATCATTTTTCCTTACAAATAATACCGGGGCTCCCTATGGTGAAATACTTAGGTGAATAAATCCCTTTTCCCCTAACTATTGCAATTGTTATCGCAGTACTTGTATCTCTGCTGGTGCTATTCGGTAAGGAACTTCGGATATCGGTTTCGTGCTAAGAATCAAATTAATGCAAAACTTAATTTCCCTTTCTAGGGTTAACCCTGGCAACTCTTCCAGGAACACATCTTCAAATTCGTTAACTATTGGCACCATTTTAATATCCAAAACCTCTTCTTCCATTAACGCATCTTCCGTGGCTACTACTCACGCCAAATAATTCTGTTCGGTTTCCACCCTAATGACTCTTGCCAATATTCCCTTATTGCACGAACTCCTATGTCCATAAATAATAAAAGAGACTTCTCTGGGAAACTTAAATTCTACATACTTATAATGACAATTGATAATTCTATTTTATAGAATTATTTTATTCTAATTTTGTTCTTAAATATTAGCTAAGTCCTCAATTTTCAATTATAATTTATTTATTATTAGTTGTTTTTATAATTAGTTTATTTTTAAGTGAGTTATTTTAATTTTGTATTATTCTTTTTAATTTGGTTATTATTTATTAGTTTTTATATTTTTTGTAAGAACTAAAAGAAATTGGGCTTAATTTGGAAAGTGAGATGTTGAAAGCCCCAAACTCTACTTGCATATGTTTCAATATTTTGGCTATAACTCGAGCTACAAAACTCCAAATGATGCGATTCTTGAACCATTGGAAAGCTAAGAGATAAAGCTACAATTTTATAAAGATCACTTTACCAGTTCTACCTTAAAGATAGAGAAATTTGCATCAAAAAATGGCTAGATGTACTGTGTCGAGAATGAAAATTTGTAAAGATTGACAATTGATTTTTGAGCCTTTCATTACACTTTTAAGCCCAGTTAAACCCTAGGTCAACTTAAGGAACTTTAGGTTAAGTTTATTAGTATAAATAGGATATGTTTAACAATATTAGAGAGACAACTTTTGGGAGATTCAAGAAGTTAGGAGTTGAGGCTGAAACTTGGAGATCAAGGCGGCAAATATTGTTTTGTTTCTTTTTGGGCTTTTATTTTTCTTGTTACTCTCAATGGTTGAATTTTATATAATGTTATTTTTCTCTACGATTATGATTAGTTAATTTTCTTTTTCTAGGATTGCAATTGAACTCACATGTAATCTAGATTTTTAATCTCTTTCTTACTTATTTTCAATGGGAATTGAATTGTTTATTCCAATTTGTTCTTAATGCTTTTAATTGCCTGGCCACCAATTAAATTGATTTAGGAACCTAAACGAACTTGGGAAAGGAGTTTAGAGTAGACTAAAATTAGGATAGCATATGATCATATTAATTGATTTGTGTATAGGATAGGGATATACCTATATGCCATATGTAGCCAGATTAGAGCTTGAGCTTAATGAATCTGTTTTAATTTCAATTCGCATAGGGATATAGTGTTTTGGTTAAAATAGATATTTTTATAAGATGACTTGGGAGACCCTTTTAAATAATCTAGGACTCTAGGTTAGCAATTCAACCCATTGAAATAAGTTAAGGAAGAAAGGTAAGATTTAGATGAAGTGTGAGGGATATCGTAATTCTAGGCTTGTTTAATTTGATATTTTCTCAAGTTCTTATTATTTTAATTTTTCTTATTGATTTAAAATTTAGTTAATTAGTTTTAGTTAATCAATTAATTTTGAGTGTTTGGATAAGATTAAATTGTTCTAATTTTAGTACATAGTAAAATTTTAGATCAATTCTCTGTGAGATCAATACTCTACTTGCTTATATACTATCTATTCGATATGTATACTTGCGTAGTAGAATTTTCACTGACAAGTTTTTGGCGCCGTTGCCAGGGAATTGTTTCTAGAATTTTTACTAATACTAATACCAAGCAATTTAGTTTTACTTCAAATTTGATTTTTCTTGTTTTAATATTAGATTTTGTTTGTTTGCAGATATCTTTGGTCATTGTATGCAAAGAAGAAGCAACTTGAATCTTGTTCTTTTTGATCTTGAGATAGAAAGAACTTCCATGAGACGTCAAAGTGAGAATTTACAAGTTGTAGCTTTAAGTCAGACAATGGCTAAGGATAACAATAACAATGGCAATAATGCCATTAATCTGGTTCCCGAAATAAATAGAGCACTGCGAGATTATACTGTTCCTCTTTTGCAAGGTTTGCACCAAAGCATTAAGAGACCTTCCATCAATGCAAATAATTTTGAAATTAAACTAGCTTACATTCAGATGATTCAGTCCTCAGTCCAGTTTGGTGGGGTAACTAGTGATGATCCTAATTCTCATTTAGTAAATTTCCTAGAGATTCGCAATACCTTTAAATATAATGGAGTAACTGATGATGTTATTAGATTAAGACTTTTTCCTTTTCTCTGAGGGATAAAGTAAAGAGATGGCTTAATTCACTACTCAATGGGTCTATCACTACATGGGAAGACTTGGCGTAAAAGTTTCTAGCAAATTTCTTTCCACCTGTCAAGACTGCAAATATGCAGAATGATATCACCTCATTCACACAATTTGATGGTGAGTCTTTGTATGAAGCTTGGGAGAGGTTTAAAGAACTACTGAGAAGATGTCCACATCATGGGATTCTTGATTGGTTGCAAGTTTAGACATTCTACAATGGGTTGGTTGGGTCAATAAAAATTACAATTGATGTTGCTGCTGGTGGGGTATTAATGAGTAAGAATGCTTCAGATGCTTATAATTTGTTGGAAGAGATGGCTTCAAATAATTATCAATGGCCTTTAGAAAGGTCAAGTTTGAGAAAAGCTACTGGAGCTTATGAAATTGATTAACTTGGCAACTTAACTGCTCAAGTAACTGCGCAAGTGGCCGGATTGTCCAAGAAGTTTGACACATTGGGAGTTCATGCAGTACAAAATTCATTAGTAGTTTGTGAGATGTATGGAGATGGCCATTCATATGATCAATGTCCATATAATTCTGAATCAGTCCAGTTTGTAGGGAACTTTAATAGACAGCTGAATAACCCATACTCTAATACTTATAATCCTGGTTGGAGAAGCCACCCCAACTTTTCATGGAACAACAATGGAAGGCCTTCCAATCCAAAACCCATCATGCCTCCTTGTTTTCAACAACAAGCTAGACCACAAATTCTTGGAAAGAAGTCCGAATTGGAAGAACTTCTCTTGCAATATATGTTTAAGACTGATGCTTTAATTCAAAGCTATGGAACCTTCTTGAGAAATCTTGAGACCCAAGTAAGACAACTTGCAAACTCTATCAACAATAGACCTCAAGGTGCCTTACCAAGTGATACACGAGTCAATCCCAAAGGTAAGGAACATAGTAATGTAGTTACACTTAAGAGTGGAAAAGAAGTTGAAGGGGTGAATGAAAAATCAATTGAATCTTCAAAGGAACATGTAGATGATGACAAGGCAATTGTTGAGAAAGAAGTTGAACTAGAAAAGACAGATAATGGGCAAGCTAAAAATCAAAAGGATTCTCAAGCAACTTATCCTACACCACCATTCCCACAAAGGTTCAAATAGCAGAGGCTTGATAAACAGTTTGAGAAATTTCTCAATGTCTTCAAGAAACTCCACATAAACATCCATTTTGCTTAAGCTTTAGAAAAAATGCCAAGTTATGTTAAATTCTTGAAAGACATCTTAACTAAGAAGAAGAAACTAGAAAATTTAGAAACAATAGCAGTTACTAAGGAGTGCAGCGTAATAATTCAAAACAAGCTTCCACCAAAACTTAAGGATCCAGGGAGTTTTTCTATCCCTTGTACTATCGTTAGATTTAAATTTGCTAAAGCTTTTATGTGATTTGGGTGCAGGTGTTTCAATTATGCCTTTGTCAATTGCTGATAAACTTGGACTTAATGAGATACAACCTACCACAGTTTCTTTGCAATTAGCAGATAGAACAATCAAGTACCCTGGTGGGATTATTAAGGATGTATTAGTTAAAGTTGGGCATCTCTACGTTCCGGTAGAGTTCATTGTGCTTGAGATGGAAGAAGATCTGAAAATTCCTTTAATCCTAGGACGACCATTCTAGGCTACTACAAGCACAATCATTGACGTAAGGGAAGGTAAGATAACTTTTAAAGTTGGATAATAGGTAGTTGAGTTAATATTTTCAATACAAATAAACATCTTAGCTCCACAAATTGTTGCTACAGAGTGAAGTTAATTGATAAAGGCAAATGTGAACCTATAAGTGAGCAAGCATCACTTTTTGAGTCTAAGCCACCACCTCCACCTATGAGATCCAAGCAGTCACCAAAGAAGCATCCTCCATTACCATCTAGTTGCCCTTTCAAAATTAGACATCAAGTAATGATGCTTTCTCGATCATACTTCAAGCTTTTTCCATGGAAACGTAAAGAAAGATGGTGGGGTCCTTTCAAAGTAATAAAGGCTTATCCTTGTGGAATAATTGAGATTGATAGTGAGGATACGGACACATTCATGGTTAATGGGCTAAGCCTCAGACCATATTTCAAGGATAACAAATTGAAAAATGGGGTACTATAGTCAAGCTAGTGACTACAAACAAGCGGTTCTTGGGAGGCAACGCAAGTTTTTAGACTTTACTTATTTTAGCCTTTATTTTATTTATTTTTTTAGTTGCAATTTATTTCTTTTAAACTAATTTTTTTATGTTTCCTTTTTGCAAGTAATTGGTTAAAAAAATAAAATAAAAAAAATAAAAAAGTCAAAGCCGTGGCCCTCAAAGTGAGAGCCGCGACACTGAACAAACAACAAAAAAATAGAATTGTTGAGCACCACGGTGCTTAACCTTCAGAGTCGTGGCACTCAAACCCGAAGCGTAACGCTTCTGGTGGAAAAAGTTGAGCACCGCGATGCTCATTAGGTCGGGGCCCAGCCTCAACCCTTTAAAAACCCTCTTAATTTTTTTTCTTCTTCTTTTTTCACTTTCTTTTTCTTCAACCGCCAGCTCCACTCCCTAAGCTTCTTTCTTCTGCACCTCTCTTGACTCTTTCTTTCCTTTTCACTCCAAAATTCTGCATTTGATTTCTACTTAATTTTTTTTATTTTTCACTTAAAATACTGCACTTATTGCATTCTTGAGGTAAGCACTCTTCCTTTCCTCCTCCCAATATTAGTTTTCAATTGTTTTGTATAAAGAGAGGATGAGGTTGGTGTTCATGGCAAATTTTATAATTTTTTTCATAGTGAATGAGTCCAACGTGCATGTTTGTTAATGGGTTTTCTTACTTCCTCATGATTTATGCTTGGAGTGTAGAAAATTTTTATGATTAGTGTTTAATTCTTGTTACCCATCTAATGGATTCATGGATTTTTATTTGCTGCCAATATAATTGATAAATGCTTTGTTGATGTGGGTATATGATGGGTTTGTTTAATTATTGATGCTTGGTTGAGCAAGTAGAATAAATTTTGGAATTGTTGGTGCAACACATGCCATATCTGATAGTTTTGGATGAGTACATTGTTATAAAATTATTTTTATTTTTAATTTTTGGACTGTGGCATTGTGAAGATTATGATTATGAGAAAGCTGTTTTAATGTTGTAAGGAATAGAGAATTTATGGTGCCTCTTCAGAAGTGGGATGGTCAATGGAAATCTTGAATTTGGATTGTTGAATTGGACAGGAATTAATTAAATTTGTGCTTGTAGATCTTTCATATTTTCATGCTTGTTCATGCAATACTACTTGCATATTTTTCCTCTGGATTTGTTTTGATAATTAAATTTTTTTTGTAGGAGTGGCACCAAAACGATCTAAACCAAGCTCCAGTGGTGCTTTTGATATATCGAAGTTCATCTCTACCGAAGCCTCTACGCGATATCATACATCTTTGATCAACAAAGTGCCAATTCTCGAATGAGGAATAGATATCCCCATCTTGCCTTACAAAGAAATTCATGACACGCTTTGCGATAGACATTGGTAGCAATTTAGTGACCAACCTGAAGCTGTAGTGGTGCTTGTAGTCTAGGAGTTTAATGCAAATGCAGTTGAGCATGTAGTTTGGGAGTTTAATGCAAATGCAGTTGAGCATGTTGATAGAGTGGCATTTGTCCGTGGCAAACGAGTCCCTTTTCACAGCCAAGCTATCAATGCATTTTTTGGAACCCCCAATATTGAAAATAATGAATATGGGCAGTATTTGGGCGATCATCAAGATTGCAATGAGATTATCTCGACACTATGTGTTGAGGGAGCCCAATAGAAGACTTCGCATGGTGAGCTAGTTTCATTCAAACGAAGTGCCATGAAAAAAGTACTGAAAGTTTGGTTACACTTTGTAGTAGCACGGTTACTCCCTTCCACTCATATCAGTGATGTTACAAGGGATCGTGCAGTGCTTATTTATGCCATTGTCACACATAAATCATTGATGTTGGTAAGGTTATCTCTTATGCCATCTTACATATGGGCCGCACTAAATAAGATGGTATCGATTTTTCTTCCTTAATCACTACATTATGTGTAAGAGCAGGTGTGTAATGGAGTGATAAAGAGGAGCTACAGCAACCAAAAATTCCCATCACCATGGGCATTCTTAAGAGATTAGAGCAATCTGCACCAACTGCTGGAAGTTTTTCCTAAGCCGCTCCCCCACCTTTACAGGCGACTCCCACACGTAGTGTCGCTCAATGGATGGAGCGCATCGATCGTAGCTTAGATTGTCACGAATGCCAAAATCGAGCAATCGAACAAATGATGAGAGCCTATGCCGAACACATTGGGATGGATATGACTACTTTTCCTTCATTGCCTACGAATTCTGACTTTGAGGACGATTTCGGTGGTGATGATGCGGAGGACATGTAGAGTGCAGTTTCAGAGTTAAGGGAATATTCTTGTCCTTTTTCTTTTATTTTCTTTTATCACATTAAGGACAATGTTTATTCCAAATTTGGGGGAGTGGTTTAGAATTTTGTTAGTTTATGTTTTTTTAGTTAGCTTTATTTTAAGATATGTTTTGCATATTTATGTTTTGCATGTTTTATTGTGTTTCAAAAAAAAAATTGAGATAGTTGCACCTCATTGGTGATTGTCCCAATCCTAGGATGATATTTTAATTATCTTTTGATTCTTAGCTTTTGGGAAGCATATAGTTATGATTTAATTTTATGTGATATTCTTGTGTTAGCTTTATTTTAGAATGTGACTTCCAATAATTTGAGCACTATACTCTTTTACTTAGAATTTTTTTGTGATTTAGAGAAATTTTATGTTGATGAAAAAGTATAGTGAAGTCAAGAATTCTAGAATTTGTTTGATTCTCTCTCGAGGCGAAATCTTAGATAACACTTAGGATAGGAATTGATTTAGGCCATTTTTGGATCGTTTGAGCCTTTTTGACCCTACCTTGTTATATTTATCCTTAGTCACCCTTTTTGAGCTTAATTTACCTTTTATTTGTAATTACACAATTATGTTAGCCTTGGCTTGTCTATTTAAATTCAACGATTTGAACCTTTCACCTTAAGTATTTTAATCTTTTTAAGGAATGATTTGAGCCTAAGAATAAATTGAGGGAGAAAGGTGAAAAGAAAAAAGAAAGAAGTGATGGTTGTTAGGAAAATGACCCCTAGTTTATAATTGTCAAAAATAAGTTTGGGGGTTGAAAAAAAAAGAAAAGAAAAGAAATAAAATGTGTTGTACAAAGGAAAGTTTACTTTAAGTTTGGGGGTGCTATAAAAAAAATTTGAAATTGAGCTTTTTATTTGTTTTAGATTGATTAAGTGCTTAGGGTGAATTTGAGCCTAAATATATCTTTTATCATACCTTGACCCTAGCCTTACATTACAAGCTTGATAAAGACCTATTGATCCTTGAATAAGTGTTAATCTACATTAGTGGAGAAAAAGATGAAAAGCAAACTTATGGGATCCTAGTACTAATCTATGCTTTGATTTGGCATAAACTAATATGAATTGCGTGATATTCTTTGTAAAAGAGCATTCACACACACATGGGAAGTCCATTCGAAATGTAAGTTTTCACTTAAATTGATGCATGAATTTAAGGATTAGCTGTATGTTACCTTAAGTTGGAATTTGAGTTAATTTCTGAGGAAAATTTGGGAAATCATGATTTGGTACTTCTATCTCTTGTTCAAGGATTTTTTTATGTTCAGTTTTCTTTTTGTGATTTTCTTTTGCTCGAGGACTAACAAAATCTTAAGTTTGGAGGTGTGATAATTCTATTTTATAGAATTATTTTATTCCAATTTTGTTATTAAATATTAGCTAAGTCCTCAATTTTCAATTATAATTTATTTATTTTTAGTTGTTTTTATAATTAGTTTATTTTTAAGTGAGTTATTTTAATTTTGAATTATTCTTTTTAATTTGGTTATTATTTATTATTTTTTATATTTTTTGTAGGAACTAAAAGAAATTGGGCTTAAGTTTGGAAAGTGAGATGTTGAAAGACTTGAAAGTCTACTTGCATATGCTTCAATGTTTTGGCTATAACTCGAGCTACAAAACTCCAAATGATGTGATTCTTGGACCATTGGAAAGCAAGAGACAGAGCTACAACTTTCATGAAGATCACTTTGCCCAGTTCTACCTCGAAGATAGAGAAAATTGCATCGAAAAATGGTTGGACGTATTGTGCCGGGAATGGAATTTGTAAAGATTGACAATTGATTTTTGGGCCTCTCATTGCACTTTTAAGCCCAATTAAACCCTAGGTCAACTTAAGGAACTTTAGGTTAAGTTTATTAGTATAAATAGGATATGTTTAACAACATCAGAGAGACAACTTTTGGGAGATTCAAGAAGTTAGGAGTTGAGGCTGAAACTTCGAGATCAAGGTGGCAAATATTGTTTTGTTTTCTTCCTTGGCTTTTATTTTTCTTGTTACTCTCAATGGTTGAATTTTATATAATGTTCTTTGTCTCTGCTATTATAAGTAGCTAATTTTCTTTTTCTAGGATTGCAATTGAACTCACATGTAATCTAGATTTTTAATCTATTTCTTACTTATCTTAATGGGAATTGAATTGTTTATTCCAATATGTTTTTAATGCTTTTAATTGTCTGGCCACTAATTAAATTGATTTAGGAACCTAAACAAACTTGGGAAAGGGAGTTTAGAGTAGACTAAAATTGGAATAACATCATATTAATTGATTTGCGTATAGGATAAGGATATACCTATAGGCCATATGTAGCCAAATTAGAGCCTGAGTTTAATGAATCTGTTTTAATTTTAATTCACATAGGAATATAGTATTTTGGTTAAAATAGATATTTTTATAAGATGAGTCGGGAGACCTTTGTATATAATTTAGGACTTTAGGTTAGCAATTCAACCCATTGAAATAAGTTAAAGAAGAAAGGTAAGATTTAGATGAAGTGTGAGGGATATTGTAATCCTAGGCTTGTTTAATTTGATATTTTCTCAAGTTATTATTATTTTTTATTTTTCTTGTTGGTTTAAATTTTAGTTAATTAGTTTTAGTTAATTATTTAATTTTGAGTGTTTGGATAAGATTAAATTGTTCTAATTTTAGTACTTATTAAAATTTTAGATCAATTCTCTATAGGATCTATACTCTACTTGCTTATATACTATCTATTCAATACGTATAGTTGTGTAGTAGAATTTTAATTGACAACAATCGACATTGGCATAACAATCATACAACAAATCCTTTCCTAGTATAGCATCAAATCCCAATGTCATTAATAACTCCAAATCCACCAATTTCTCCCTATGGTTAATTTGAACTTCACAAAACTTATAGACGAACTTCGCCATATAAATTTCTTCTAAAAGGGTGGTCACTGCCAATGGGTTTACCATTATTTCACAAGGTCTATTCAATTTTGATACAAAATTTGAGGAAACAAAAGAATGGGTAGCTTTAAGATCAAATAATACCAATGCTTCAAAACCACAAATTAAAAAGTACCTGTCACCACATCATTAGAAGCAGGCACATCTTGCGAACCCATGGTAAATACTCTCGCTTGTCTTCCTCCGAAAGTACCCTATGGCACTGACTCAATAGGTCGAGATCGGGAGGTAGAAGCTATTCCTTTGCCTTTGTCAAGTCGACCTCTCCTAGTTGGAGGCAAAACTGCAGATGCTACTACGGATGCTGGTTGAACAAACCCAAGACTAGTTCCTTGCGATCTCCTATCATAGGGGCAGTCCCTTTCCATATGTCCTTCTTGACAACAATTAAAACACACATCATACGATTGAACACATGGCCCCACATGCGTAGTACCATAAGGTGCACTATAAGGACCCTTCTGGCCCATCTATCGACTGTTAAGGCTAGTTATTTCATTACCAAGCCCTTAACGGTTATTTGCTGCAGAGAAATTTCCATGATGAGGTGGACTACTAAACTGAGGATTCCTCCTCGATCCTTGAGACCCAGTTGACACTTGCCCTATATTCTGAATAGTATCCCTTCGACCAGGGTGACTTGACCTTGCAAAGGTTGTTTCTTGACTAGTGTTTCTTTGACTAGACTACCCTTCAGTCTTAGTCCTTTCGGTACTTTCACAAACTGCTCTTGCCTCCACACTACGACTCTCTATTAATCGAGCACAATCCACTGCATCAGAATATGAATCAAACCTCTGCGAAGCAATAACTCTAAATAGGTACTCAAGTAGTCCAACCACAAACCAATTCACTCTTATTTCTTTCGAAGATACAAGGTATGGGGTGTATCTAGACAGTTGCGTAAACTGCGCATCATATTCAGATACCGTCATCCCGAGTGTCTGCTTTAAGGCCTCAAACTCCTTAGCCTTAGCAGCTCGCACATTACAAAGCGTAAATCTATCCATAAAGGCTTTATCAAATTCCTTCCAACCAAGCAGACCAGCATCACTAAGTCTACCCCACATATATGGCGTAATCCACTATTGTTCTACATCCTCAAGATGAAAACTAGCCAATGTTACTGACCTCATGCTCGAAGCTCCTAAAGCGCAACAAATCTTTTCCATGGTGTCTAAAAATCTACGTGGGTCCTCTCTCATGTATTTGAATGATGGAGGTTTTAGCAAATAATGAAACTAAGCCATCTCCTTCGTCATCATTCGGATCATTCTCATCCTCCTCCTCTGACCCTTCTTCCTCTATCATATTTATATTTGGGTCATAATCCAGATCTTGTGAACTTGAATCCATATACTCTTCAACCGCACCAGCACATTGCCTAGTAAATTTTGTAAATTGTTAGGTCAAATTTCGCAATCCAGCAGCTAATTCATCTAAAGTAGCGCTCTCTAGAGTAGGTCCACTAGCCCCAGTGCTGTCCGTATTAGCACTTCTATGATCACTTGAACTACTTTCACTGAAATGTCGGACACTCTTCCTTCCTCTTGTTCTAGGATGACTTCAACCTTGAAAGGCAGAAACCCGTAATCGCTCATCGGTTTCTCTAGGTGCGTCTGACTCACCCGCAACCCTCAAAGATGCTCGAGTCTAAGGCGACATCTCAAACATGAACATCGACAATCATTTCTTATTATTTAATTATCTCTTATGATTACACAAGGTAGTTTTCTAAGATATGTAAAGAAGTCCATGCAGCTTCTTACCTATAATCGGTGTTACAATCAATAACTATAAGCAAGACTCTACGTCGACCCCATTACTTTGTTGCTCGACACGAGAATTTCTAGGACTCGACTAAACCTAGGGCTCTGATACCAAGTCTGTAACGACCTTCTCCTCGATCGTTACCAACATTCGAGACTTACGAGTAAACCCACCAAATCCCTAACAAGCTTTAGTTGAGATTCCAGATAATTAAATCAAATATTCTTTTATGCATATAAATCGACTAGTAATAATGATACCGTCATTTACTTAACTAGCTAAACATTTGTAACTAATACGTTGCTACTATATGTCAATATCCAATTTCGATAAACTTTCAACAAATTTAACATCACACTTAATACTCATTACACAACCTCAAAGTTTATAACAAATACATATCTGAAAGACTAATAGTAATTATAAGTCTAGCACTTTTAAACAACATGACCCCTGTGCAGCGAAGTGACTCGAAGTGGAAGTCTAAGAGATGCCATTACCTACATTGCAGCAAGTCTCGATGTGCTGAGCAATATACTTGATCTGATTACTTATCTACAAAAGGAAGATAAGGGGTGAGTCTCACTAGCTTAGTGATCATCGACTCTATGAGTAGTGCGTAGATGGGAAACAAGCCAAGGATAGGAATTTTGAACATTAAAAACATGCAAATATATATAAACAATTTGAAATTAAATGAAGCATTTGTGCCTTATATGTAAACCCAAAAGTTGTGTTGCAAAATAACCACTTTAAGTAATATAATAAAACCAACGCAAGTAAAAGATTTCTACCGTTGAAATCATTTGTTTCTCTTTACTTAAAATCAATCTAACATAAGCATGCACGTTCCTGTAAAATCAAGCAATTTCGATGCTTATACACAAGTTTCTAAACGAGCTCATCCTTGAGATATTAAACACAAATCCATCGTATAAATAAAGGAGCTGCGAAATAAAACTCGTATTTCTCACCATGCGAAAAAATACGTATTTGAAAACCTAAAGAGATATCACTCTCAAGTAGGTAATAGAAATAAAAAACTCGTGGACCCTCTTCCATGTAATAACATCCGGGAGCATTGCTCCACTGAATTCTCACAGCCATGGTAGTCTCGACGATGTTGGCTGATATCAGCGAAATTAAACGGTCGCAATCGCGTATATCAACTTGTGGCCCAGCCACATATAACAAGCTGTGGCCTTGCCACGTATAATCATAGACCGTGGTCTCCTTTAAGTCTAATAGCCCATCGGTGATCCAAAGATTCTCTAGCTAGAGCTCACTTGTGCACATGGGTCACATTATCCAGATGTGACATTCAGCTTACCCTCGAATCTCTTGGTTTGACAAAACCATTTAAAAATCAAGATGGGTTTCCAAAAGCTCATATCAAATCCATTTCAAAATTACCTATCATGGTAACATGCTAAAACCTCTTTTTGTTAGACTTTACAATGTAAAACCTTTGCATGAACTTTAAATATCAAATCAACATGGTGAATATATAATCTATTCATGAATGCACATAACATAACCAATAAGGCACATTTTGATGTCAACCATATTAAAGAGCTTGTTTCCCGATTTTAAAAACCCTTTTCATAAATACTTTATATATATTCAAATCAATTTCAAACATCATGGCATCCATAATTGCCTAGCATTTCTACTAACTCATGCTTTCCACAAATTGCATATAAAGTAAATCGACACATCTATTAATTGTATATCAAATATATAGTATAGAAATTTTGAAATAAACACTCTCTACTCACTTTACAATAGTTGGATACCACGTCGCTATTGATTCAGGTGCGTATCTAGCTAATTCTACTCGCCGGTCACCCGTTACCTTTTCTGGCACGCCACCACAGCAAACTTCCCTTTATCACACATTTCTTAGCAACAATTCAAACCCAATACACTTAATTGTACTCATACATGGTAGCGTATCAACCAATAATCCTTAACCAAATCTCATAGTTTTCATCAACATTATTCACAATCATGTAACATACAATCCATATACTTCAACCAACCAAAGCTTATACAACACAATGTAGTCACTTTGCATACTTACCTCTTGGTTCAAGCTTGAATTCCAAATATGATTCACAACTTCGTCACATCTTCGGTCACCATTGCTGCCACAAACATAAACAATCAAATACATCTCATCTTTCTTTTCTACTTGTAATTTCAAGACTAAAACATTTACCCATTGCTTATTTATCTCAAAATCACCATGCATTCCAAGATCTACTTACATGCATGCTTTGGGCTCTTAAATCTCTTGAAGATCCTTACTACCACAAGCAAAATCTCACATTATAATCGGTTCAAAATGCATGCATTCATGTAAAATAACAATTTCTACCTTCCTTACCTTGGAACTTCTAAGCCGAACCACCAAATCTCTTTAAACTTAAACAATGGCGTGTAGGTGGGGAGGAGAACCTCTCGATTTTCTCTAGGTCTTCCAAGCCAATTCTCTTTCTTCCTTTCCTCTTAACTCTCCCTCTCCCCTTGGGCGAAAGCTTCACAATGCTCTCTCCTCTCCATTTCCCTTCCAAATGGGTAGATCTCTCATGGAAACTCACTTGTTTTCTTTACATTTTCCTTCTCTAGGCCGAGCCTTTCCTTGTATGTTTCTTTCCTTATCTTTTCTCTCTTCCTCTCAGGTGGAGCTTCATGAGACCAATTCTCCCATCTTTTTCCCTCAATGATATGGTTTGGTCAATGTTCTCTAAGCCTTTGCCCACATTTCTCTTTTTTTCTTTTATTCCTCACTTCTCATTGGACCAACCCATCTCCCACTCAAATTTCATGCACCAATTTTCTCCTTTGCTCATTGGTCCAAAATCTATCCTAATTTTTCTTCTCCATCTATCACCTTCACCTTCCCATTTTTCTTTTCTTTATTCTTTATTTCATGCACCACCTTATTCCTCCAATCACATTTTATGCACAAACTTTGCCTTATATTTTATTTGGCCATTTATTCAACCATTCAAGTCACATGCATCTCACTTTTTACCTTCCTCATTAGGCCACCTTATGCAACAATCTCATTACATTCAATTAACTTAGTCTTATTATTCCTTTTACTTAACATATTAAGGGTCCCACATGTCCTCCACTAACTTCTCCTTTTTGTATGTAATAGTGAAATCACATGTACATCTCCTATCCCACATAATCTAACTTTCCTTGGTTAGTAAATTAACATTTAACTTATAAATTTTTTAAAAATTGCACATAAGTCCTCAAACTTTTCTTTATTTACCATGTGCTCCTCCAAACTTTTCATCTTTTACAATTTGGTCCTTCCAAAATTTCCTTAATCCTAATTCCTCCTATTTTCCTTCCTTTACACATGTGCAATCAAAATATAAAATTTGCACTTCGCCATGGTATCACTATAATATTTAAATAAATACTTACCCGTTCTTACTCTATTTAATAAAGGCACGCGGGTCGCACTTATGCCGTTTTTCTTTCAAATTCTTTCTTACTTCTTCTCCCCCACTTAGATTAGTCACATAGTCCTCCTCCATGATTATTCTCAACACTGAATAAAATATTAATATTTTATTAATATTTTATTAATAAAATATTATTTTATTTTAAAATATTCTTTTCACCCGTTACCGCTATTTGGCATTTAAATTTATATTAATTGACCCTTCGTTTCATCGATAAGGTCTTATTGGCTTCTATACGAGGATACGGGGTGTTACAAGAACAAGAATAAACAGAAACAATGCAACACAGAGTGCCAAATACAACTAAACCCATCTATAACAATTATAAAACATACTTCAACCCAAGTACCAAAGATTTGACCTTGCTATGGTAATAATGGAATTTGAAAAGAAAAAAAATTATAAAATTTTTCCAATTCAAAATGACTTTACAAAATTTTTATGTCGACATTGAGTGATAAAGTTTTTAATTTAGTAGTCTAAAAATGAGGTTTTAAATTTAAATATTTATGTTTTTGAATTTAATTCAGAAAAAAAGGCACTGGCATGCATATATTTATTTTTTAAGGAAGTTAGATTATTGGAAAAAAAGAAAGAGGGCATGAATATATACATATATATGTATATATTCTTTTCTAAATTTCTAAAATGAATTAAGATGACTAATGAAAAAGGATTCATTGCTTTTCTTTAATGAATCAAATGACAATTCTTGGTTCTCATCAATCAAGATATATATCTGTTGAGATTTCAATCATGTTAAGACAACTCATATGTAGCGAAATATTATTAAAATTTTAATCCCTTAAGCCATGGATCAATTTAATTGAAACTAATCTAAAAAAACCATAAGAGAGATCTTGACATACCTAAAAGTCCACTTTCTTTGGTGGAGTCCTCCTTGGCTTTTTTTTTTTTTAACTTTTGTACACCAATTAGGACTTATCAAATCATAGCAGCACATTTGTTCTCCCTCTAATGGTGATCCACATAGTGATTTACCGAAATCTCTTCACAAAAAGTGTGTGAGTCCCCAAGCCGAAGTTTGTGCTAGCAAACTCTCAACTTTGAGCTCCCTTGTGTTTCTTTCTTTTTGGTTGTGATCCTATTTCAACACATGAGAAAATAAAACAAAATCTTCTATTTATTCAAGAGGCGGCTAAGGTATTCTTTTATAGAGTGAATTGACATCCCTTATATCCAACAAGGATTATAAAATGTCTTGGGCTAATTAGGCCTTTATTTAATACTCCATCAAATCATATTTGATTTAGCCCACTTAATTGGATTAAGCTTCTATAAAATCAATTAGATCACATCCAATTGAACTCAAATTAATTTCAACAATTCACCTTATGTGTGTGACCCATTATGTTCCCAACATGTTGGCAATAAATATAAATTAATTCAATTAAGAACTTATATTTATAATTATAGATCATGAATGGCATCTAGCAATACATCATGACCACCCAAATGTTAAGAGAGTCAATACGATTTGACTAACCTTTCAGTGCACCGTATCACAGTGTAATTTGATCTTTTCATCATATATCCTAGATAGATAGAAAAATTGGCTCGGTGTCTACTTTCTAACTTACTATATTAGTCCTGCAGCTTTTATATTGATCATCAAGATTGCCTTGGCCAAGGACTTTTAATCAATATAAGCCAAGGGTAAATGAGATATGTCCCCTTCAAATCACTTGGGATGATGAATCCTTTCTAGACTACTCATTCATCTTCACATGCTTTATGCCATATCTAAAAACACCTTATTTAAACATCTGGTCACCTCCAGACCCGTAGAGATAAAATCAAAGTATGACAATTCACATACAAGATGACTTGGTATCACAAGTCTAAGGATTACTTACACCACTGACACATGAGAGTATTTCCATAGAAACTTGAGGGAAATACCAAATGGAACTCTCATAGCGGGTCATGTTCAAAGAACTTGTTTCCTAACAAACACCCATATACTATCCCCAAGTATCTCACATACTTCAACCTATGAGATCAATTGCCTACTATCAAAGTAAGGAGGCTTAGCATGTACTAGCCTTTAAGCATTGTCAATGCCCTTATTCTTGACAATACAATGACCAGGAACATATTTAGGAACAAGGCTTTGATGCATAAGAATCTCATAATTATAACCTTTATAATTTCTTTGCAAGGCCATTATGTTCCAAGGATTTTATCTACATAAGTCTCTCATAGCTCTTTACAAATAAACTCATGGATAAAGAAATACCTTATACATTATATAATATATTCATAATATATAAAACATGAAATATGACCAATTAATGTAATGTTTTACAAGCACAAAATCGATTGGCTTGCAGGGCTTACACTAACAATATCCACTACCCAATTGACATTGAATGCTGAGCTTGTCCATCATGGCATGAAAAGTGTTATACAGGTTTGTATTCATCATAGTGATGCTGCCCCCTTAGTCCCTTTTCATCTAGTCTATCTATCAGAATAAAGTTTTCCTTTTTTCTCCCAAAAATTGATCCAATAATGAATCAGAACTATTTTTGGAAACTTTTGTTGAGTGCTGGATATGAATTATCACGTTGACCAATATCATTCATTGAACCTTGCACATCTGAGCCATCTCTCAAAAAAAAAAAATTTGTTCTAGCATTGAATTTTGCAGAAAGATATGGGAATCATAGATGCCAAAGTCAAGGGAGTAAAAAGTTGTATACCTCAAACTTTTCATGGGGTTTCTTTAATTTGGTAAGCACAATCATAGATAAGCATCATTGGGCTCTTGTTACAATCATTTTCAATTTTTGAGAAACGGGGTGTATTACATTTCTCAAGGAAATCTAATAAATAGATGACAAAATTTTTATTACTAATCTTATTTTAAGCAACAATTTTTCTTTTCTACTTTTTCATATAACCAACTTAACATAGCAATGTCTCCAGCCAAACAAATATGTATGCAAATAGTTTATAACTCAAGAGATATGTATTTGTTTCCAACTAAAAAAAAGTTGACATAATAATTATATGTTAGTTCATTTGGATCCAGATTTTGATTGAAACATCTATAAGCTCTTTAAATGATATTGGGTACTTATACTTTAATAGAGAACCTGTAGATATATGTGTCTTTGATCAATGCTAACACCACATTGAAATTGGACACTACTTCATACTCAAAATGATTCAAACAATAGGTTTCAGAAAAAAGTATTCAAAAAATAGGGAGAAAATGGCAATTACTGATTAAAACTGGTGGTGGTTTGGCTACCGTCAAGCGGGTATAAGATTGCTTACAAGATAAGGTGCTGAGGCGATAGTAAGGAAGAACGATGGTGTCTTCGGGGAAGGCTGGTCAGCAATGCCAACAAGGACGGAGGAAAGGGGAAGCGTCAGGGCAAGAGCAAAATGAGAAATGGATTTAGAGATATGAGAATAAATCCGTTAGGGTTTTAAAGTCGAAAATTTTGTCAGAAATATTTTTTAAAAATAAAATAACTTTTTTTAGGTCAAGAAAGTGAATTTTGGACAAAAATTTTAGTAAAAAATTTCAGCACTTTTAGCATTTATTTGGCACCACATTCTTTACCGATCAATTTCTGACCATAGAAATTCTGTCAAAAATCGAATGAATATATATTAGAATATTCTGACAAAATATTTTATTGAAAAATGCTATTTATTTTGTAGTGCATCTCATTTTAGTTGTTTACACACCACCTTTCTCTTCCAAAACAATTCCGGAAGAGACAATTTTGATTCTTTGAATATGCCTTGGGCCGCCATCTTTATTCAAGATTGCTATTGCAGAAAGTGATATTATTAATGTTTAGATCCTGGTAGTTTGAATTAAGGGTTTTGCTTGTTTTAATATCAACATTTATGTGTCTTCTGTTTCATTCGCTTCTAATATATATTTCTTAACCACATCTGAACATTTGGTTTATTATTTGGTGTATGATTTTTCTACTTAAAAGAGTAGGGTTCAAATCTCCTTTTACAAATTCAAATATATATATATACACTTCTTAAGCTTTCTACTAAGATGGATTTATGTTTGTGGTGTCATTGAATAGAACTTTCTAAAATAATATGAAAGTAGGGGATTGTAGCTTTGACCCCCGATTTTAATTTTCGTGGATTCTCTAACAATTTCCTTTAGCTTAGGTTGGAGAAAATTAATATGAAAAACTTGACAAATTTTGCCAAAATACTAGAAACAATAATCTGTGTCATTAGAGGTCCAAAGGTAATGACCATAGACGATTGAACGGAATTCCTCCGCCGAATTACTTTATCAAATCAAACTCCTAGCTCTAGATGCCAAATTCCAAAACCAATTCGAATTTTTAACAAGAAGAACATACTTAATAATTTGAGTCAAACTAAATATCGTAGGATGGCACAGTCGTTCTTCAAAACTATAATTTGCTGTTATATTATGATTGCTAACGTGCCAAAATCATGTTAACAGCGCCAATAATGAGGCATGCTTTAGGAGCAAAGGATTTCCATTTTAGAACAACCACTGCCCAAGTCTTTCTTCAGCCTACGAGGTGAAAATTGGTTGTTGGGTTGCTTACTTCTATTTGGAAGCAACATTTTATAGTCACTCCAAGTGTTCTTGCAAGTAGATTGTCCAAAAATTTTCCCATACACAACATTTAAACATCTTGTATGAAAGAATAGAAAAATATAGCTTTGAACTTGGTTAAATTGTATTGAACTGTACAGGATACAAGACATTTGGCTAGACTTATATATACTAATGATTTAAATGTAAACTGCACAACAAAAGATGATTCTCTGATCTGCAATGTTTGAGTTTTTGGCTTGATCCTTGATTTAAAGTTCCCATTCTTAAGCTACTATAGTGGATAAACCTTGAGCCTTGATCTACCGCTTGTGCACTCTTGGAAAGAATGAAGCTTACAGCTTTGAGTTTTTGCTGCCTCATTGGATAAGCTCCGGTTGATGACGGTAATCTGCGGTTTATAGGCCCAAGGACTTGGTCCGCTGCTGTCTGGATCTAGCATGTTCTAGAGCTTACCGTTGCATCAGTTCATCTTGATCTGTTGTTGCACTAGTTTTGTTTGCATCATCTTTGCTTGATCTCCCGCTGCATTGAATACTGCATGGGTTGGAGAAGACCTAATCTCCTTTACATACACTTGCAACATGATGGAGCCATTTGCCACACCAATATTGGATCTTAGAAACAAAAACTTTGTTGAGAGAGAGGTTTGGCTAAACCATCAGCTAGTTGATCATAAAGTAGGAATTTAAGATACTTTTAGTAAATTAGAATTGACGTGTTCTCTCACGAAGTGATAAACGAAGGCAAGATGTTTCATATGAAACACGTGATTTGCACATAGAAAGGTGGCAGCAATGTTATCCCAATGGATAATTAATTAAAGACGAATGACATGAGAGTTTTAATTCTCTCGAAAGCTTATTGACAAGGGGTGAGCAATTTTTGGTTAAAACCTGATTAACCAAATTAAACAAAAAATTTTGGTTAAACAGTTTAGTTAATATATATATATATATAGATATATATATATTTATATATATATATATATAAACAGTAATATCTTTATAGGTTGAATTTATCTTGATTAAAATGTGGAGATGATTAATTTTACTTATCTTTTTCTTGAAAAATGTTGTTGAAAATGTTGCTAAAAATTGTTGAAAAAAGTGATGAAATATACTTATAACTGACTAAACAGACTGATCGACAAATACAATTTAATTTCGATTATTTCAATTTCTATGATATATTTGGTTCAGTTTGACTCTCTTCTATGAAAGTTTGGTTAGCGCGGTTTTCAAAAATTTCAAATTAAACCAATCAAACCAACTAAATGCACACCCCTGGCAAAAGTTTCGAACACTTTAATAGATCAGGTAATTCTTTAGGAGGATGAAAAAAAAAAAAGCGATGAGAAGAGACAAAGGACAGCAACAAGCAGGCACCGGCAGTGAACGGCAGAACGGTTGGAGAGCAGATTTCAACGACTGGCGAAACGACTTTACTCAGTCGATGTAGGAAACCTTAGTCCTAAAGTTACATGGATACAAATCAAAGAGGTTTTTCAGGTGTATGGGGTGGTCGTTGACATTTTTCTATGGAAGCTAAAACATCCAAGTAAAAATAACAGACCAATTTTTGCTTTCGTTAGATATTGCTCCATTGGGGAAATGCGTCGTGCTATTTCAATGGGAGATGGGAAAGTGATTGAAGGACTCCAGATAGTGGTTAATATAGTTATATCAGAAAAACAGGGTACTACTAAATCAGGTGAGAAAAATAGTCAAAGCAAAAAAACAGGGGAGAGAAATAGATGAGAGGAACTCCTGCAAGAGATCCTATAAAGAAGCCCTCAACACAGGAAGCAAAGGCAAAAATGAGATGAGTGCCAATCTAGGGATGAAAATCAGTGATTTTGTTCCAAATGCTGAGGTTGAAAAGGAAATGACCTTCATCAACATCCCACTGCCGGATGAAGACATGGAATGCCTTAAGCGAAGTGCCATTGCCACCACGAAAGTGTAACACCTCGTACTTTGCTATGTTGACTAATAGAACTTATCGAATGCCAATTGAAGTAAATTAGAGTGTTTAAGAGTGATGAAGGGGGGAGAAAATATTCTAGAGTAAAATATTTCGCACGTGAAGCAATAGCAATTAAATAATAATATTTTTATTAAGGATGAATTAACGATATAAAAAGTAATTTGGAAGTGAATCGGGGCATAATAAGACATTTTGGGAGCCAAGGAGACAAATAAAATATTTTGAAATAAAATAATATTTTATTAATAAAATAATATTAAAATATTAATATTTTATTCAGTATCAAAATTTTTCATGAAGAAGGAGTATATGGTCAATCTAAGTGGGGGAGAAGAAGAACGAGGAAATTTTGGAGAAAAATGACGCTAATGGGGCTCGCAGTCTTTATTAATTAAAGCTAGCGCGGGTAAGTAAATATTTAAATATTTTAGTGATACCGCGTTAAAGTATAAACTTGATATTTTATTTATACAAGTGTTAAGAAGGAAAAATGAAAAGAAATTGGAATTAAAAGATTGTGGAAGGATACAATTAAAAAGGGTGAAAACCTTGGAAGGCAAAATGGTAATTTTGTCATTAATTTGGTCAAAGCTCTTCATCCTTATCCCATGGCCGGTTCTTATCTCCACCCACAAGATATTTTCTTCTCCTCCTCCATGCTCCCACACCATTTTCATGCTTCCATGCCATTTTCACCTTGCCATCATGCATTTGAAAGGAAAAATGGCTTTGTTTTGCAAGGAAAACCGTACTTTTGGAAAGAAAATAGATGAGATTAGTTGGAAGAGAGGAGAAAGGAAAGAAAGAAAGGAGAAAGAAAAAGAGAGAAAGGAAGAAAAGGCTTGGTTTTGGTGATTCAAGCAAGGAAAGGTAAGGATTCTTGTTTTTAGCTTGAGTAATCTTTGAAAATGAGTTAGTGACTAAGAGAAATGTCTTGTAGCAGCAAAGATTGGCTTGATTGGAGAAAAATTGGTGACATACAAGCCAATAAACCTGTGGGTACATGATGGACTCAGAGTGGAAAGGGAAAGCAGTAGGCTTAACACTATGTTTTAAAGCCTACGGTTAGTTGAATATTGTGAGGAAATAATTGTGCAAGTGTGGGCAGCATATGAATGTAAATTGTGGCGCATGTAAACTTAGGAAATGCTTGATGAAATTAGACTTATAATTGCTGCCATGTGCGAGGTTATTGGTGCGAAAATGATAGTTGAACTTGATAGATACCATTGGAAAGGATTAATATGTGTGCTAACTTTATAAACAAGTTGCCAGTACTTATAATCTAAAGAATTACGCAAGAAAAGGATATGAAGAACCTTAGCAAAAACGTGTCAAGATGCAAGTTAGTAGAATGAGGATTCATGATTGAATGAGAAAGAGAAGTGGAAATGATATACACTAAATGTATTGACTATAATTTGTTGCTATGAAAGTTTGTTGTGGTGGCGTGCTGGGCAAGGTAACGAGTGACCTGCAAGTAGAAATAGCAAGATACGCACCCGAATCAATAGCGATGAAGCGTCCCGCTATTGTGAAGTGAGTAGGGGGTGCCTATTTCAGAATTTCCATAGCTATATAATGTTATACGTTTTATAAATGTTGCTAGATTTCATTAAATGCAATTGTGGAAAGCATGAGCTGTTAGCCTCAATAAGAGATTTCTAAATGATTTACAATGATTTATACACTGTTATTGTGGAAAGCATGAGTTGGTAGAACTCGTAAGAAATTGTGGATGCAAGTTATTTTGAAAATTGTTTTAGATATATCTATAGATGAGCTATATACGTAAAGTGTTTTAAGAATCGGGAAACAAGCCTTTTATACTGTTTTGCATTCAAAATCTGTGCCTTGTATTTGTGGGAGATGTACATAGTTAAAATGAAATAGTTAAATGATTTAAAATGCAAGTTTTGAGCACCAGTTTTAGTCCGATCTTTGTATTAGAGAATACACTATGCTTTTTTTATGTGAAAAGTAATTTGAAAGGTTATTGAACCTTGGTTTCAAATGGTTTTAAGCAAAAGACTTGGAAACCTCGATTTAATTTTTGAATATGGTTTTGACAAACCAAGTGTGTCAAGAGTAGGCCAACTATCACTTCGGTTAAGTGTGACCCTCGTGCACGAGTGAGCTCTAGCTAGAGAACCTTTGGGTTGCCGATGGGGAGATTAGGCATGGCGGGGGCCACGACCTGTGATATGTATACTTGGCTTGGACACAAGTGATCCGGTAGAGTGAGACTCTTGAATGTGCGCGGTAGTGACCGCTTGATTCTCCGTTGTCAGTCTACATCGTGGAGAGTGCCATGGCTATGGGAATCTAGTGGAGTAAGACTCCCAAATTGTTATTACGTGGAAATGGGTCAACGTGTTGATATTATACTTTCCTACTCAAGAGCCTTGTGATTTTTCAACGCATACTCTTTTGCATGGTGGAGAGTTAAAATTTTCTTTGTAGCTCCTATTGTTTAAATAAAAGCCTTCAGTGCTTACTTGACAAGTATGAGTTGATTTAGGTGGCTGTACACTTTGATTTCTTTCCATGCCACACATTTTGGGAATGTGCATACCTTTATATTGTATTTCATATTTTGATGGCAAAAGATGTTTCCAGTGATTGAAACTCTTTCTGCTACACTTATTTTCGGTACGATTTTGCCAAAGAAAGCATTGTATTATGATTTTACGATATTATTTTTACAAGGCAAAAATATCCTTCTTGTGGTTTGGCTTATAAGATTAGCATTTTAGTATTCTGGTTTTATCATTCAAATGGTATGCTTATTGCTTGTTTCCCATCTACTCCCTCCTCACAGAGCCGATGATCACTAAGTCTGTGAGACTCACCCCCTTATTTCTCTTTTGCAGATAGTGATCGGCCTAGCGCGCAATCATCGGCACTTGTGGTCCATTGCAAATAGGTAAAGGCGTCTCATAGCATTTCATTTCAAGTCACTCTGTTGCTAGAGGTCGAGTCGTAGCACTTTGTTTATTTAATTGTAAATGAATAGTAACCTTGGTATAAGTATTAAATTGGAGATTTTAGAATTCGTTGTATATACTTATGATTATATGTTTTAAAGATTGAACTGATTATTATAATTATGGTTTAAGTTATGATACGAAAGAATATGGTTTAAGCACCAATAGGGATTGGTGAACTAGTATAGTGCATTATCGGGAATCTCTAATAAGACTTGCTTGGATCTAGTGGGCTATGCCTATTTGGCCCATGCGTCGGTCATGGCCCAAGATTTGGGTCGTGACAGAAAGAGGCATTGTCTCTAAAGCTTATTCAATCTTGCCTCCATGATGATGGCATTTCTATTAGTATCACACCTCTTAAAGAATCCAAAGCCTTTATTACCTTCATGAATGCTAAGGAAATGACCTTCATTCTTTTTAACTACTCTAATGTTTTCTCCTTATGGTTTGATTCCATCACCTCATACCCCTACTTTATGGAAGAGAAATAGAGAACAGTATGGCTAAAAATTGAAAATGTCCCTATCCATCTCTGGCATAATGAAATTTACTATAGCATCGGGAGTTTATGGGGAAGGGTTATTAAAGCTAGTTTTGGCACTAGTAACCAAGAAAGGCTTGATTATGCCAAAGTCTTGATTGTCATGGATGATGGCACCAACATTTCAGAGAATAAAGATTAAAGATTCGCGTGTTGAAACTCAAAGAATTTCACTAGATTAAAAATTTGCATGTTGGTAGCAATCAACTTTTCAAATGTGAGTGGGTGCACCTTTTTAAGTATGTTATACAGGAAAGTTAGCATGATTTATCGATTGGTGTTTATTGCATAATTTGAATGCTATGATAAAATTGATAAACCTGAGTGGTTGTGCAAAAATGATTTTGACAAGGATTTCGAATCTATTATGTAAGTAAATATCTCTATTACATATTAGTTTTTAACAAATGAGGACAAGCCCTTTTAAAATAATTCAAAAGTTCCTCAATTACTCTGGCCTACGTGCTAGTGTGGGTAACAAGACATTTCTTTGAGGAAGTGAATGTGGATAATATAATGCCCATAAAATGTGAGAAACGTGAATATGGATAAGTAAGTCTCCACCATTTCAAGATTTATGTGAATGTCATGATTTGCTATTTAATGCTTGATTTTGGTAGGATCTGATAGCTCTACTATGTAGAGTTATCTTGACACATTTTAGGGGCTTAAGTAGCTAGGTCTTTGAGATTTGAGGTTTAGGTTTGAGTAATTTAGGTTTTTTTCATAATTAAATTAGATTACATGTTGATTAGTTTGATTTAATTTATTTTAGTTTAATTTTATGTTTTTTTTGTTTTAAATTACTTTAAGAGTAATTATTGTTGATTTCTCTTATTACTTTTATAGGAAATTTGATGAAAAAGGCATCTTAGTGATCATTACTGGGTTAGTTCTGAACCAGTTCAATTTTTTGGGAATTTCAATAAGCAACAAAACAGCTCATATTCCAACATCTATAACTCTAGTTGGAAGAATCATCTTAACTTTTCTTCAAACAATAATCAAGGATCTTCATTAGCTCCAAATCCAAATTTTCGTCATGGATTCCAACTCAAGTTAGAGCTCTTATGCTTAAGAAAAAGCCATCTATTGAAGAGTTACTTTTGTAATTCATGGAAATGAATGATGCCATCATTCAAAGTCACGCTACTTCAATTTGAAATCTTGAGACATAAGTGGATTAGCTTGCTAATGCCATCAATAATAGGCCTTAGGGGACTTGACCTAGTGATACTAAAGCCAATCTTGGGAGAAAAGGTAAGGAGCATTGTAATGCAATCACACTCAGAAGTGGGAAAGAGGTCGAAGGTAGTAGTATGCAATCAAATTCTCTAGGTAAGCCTGTTGAAAAAGAAACAATGGTTGGAAATTCTAAGGAACAAGCTCAAGGTGAAAAAGCTCAATCAAATCCAACAAAACCACCACCACTGTTCCCTTAACATTTTGAAAAGTAAAAACTTGATAAGCAATTCCAGAGATTTCTTGCAGTATTTAAGAAACTCCATATTAATATGCCTTTTGCAGAAGCTTTGGAACATATGCCAAGTTATGTTAAGTTCTTGAGAGACATTCTAACTAAGAAGAGGAAATTAGAAGCTTTGGAGACAATTACACTTACTGAAGAGTGTAGTGCTATAATCCAAATAATCTTCCACTAAAGCTTATGGATTCATGGAGCTTTTCTATCTCTTGTACTATTGATAGTTTTAAATTTTCTAAAGCTTTGTGTGATTTGGGTGTTGGTGTTTCAATTATGCATATGTCTATTGCTAAGAAACTTAAATTTAATGAGATACAACCTACTACAGTTTCTTTGCAATTAGCAAACAGAACAATTAGGTACCTTGTTAGGATTATAGAATATGTGTTGGTTAAAGTTGGGCATCTCTACATTCTAATGGACTTTATTGTGCTTAAGATGGAAAAGGATGTGGAAATTCCTCTAATCTTGACACATCCATTCTTGGCCAGTGCGGGCGTAATTATTAATGTGAAAGAAGGCAAGATAACTTTTCAAATTGGAAATGAGGTAGTCAAGTTTAATATTTTCAAAGCAATTAAGCATCCTACCTTTATAGATTGTTGTTCTAGAGTGGATTTAGTTGATGAGAGCATGAGTAAGCCTATTTCTCCACCTACAAATGAGCAAACACTAACTTTTGAGTTAAAACTACCAGCTCCACATATCAGAACCAAGCAATCGCATGAAGAGCATCTTTCACCACCTCCTAGCTGTCTTCATTTTGAGGTTAGACAGCAAACGTTACTCTCTAATTCACTCTTCAAACTCTTTCCATGGAAATGCAAGGCAAGATAGTTGCGTCTTTTCAATGTGGTAAAGATTTATCTTTATGGTATAATAGAGATTGATAGTAAAGAAACTGGCACATTCATGATTAATGGACTAAGCCTCAAGCCTTATTTTATGGATGAATAAGTGCAAAAGAGGATGCCATAGATAAACTAATGACTATAAAGAAGCACTCATTGAGAGGCAACCCAAGTTTTTTAAACTCTAACTCTTTTTATTTGAAGTAGTTTTTTCAGATTTTCCCATTAATTTTTATTATTATTTAGATTTTTGTCACCTTAACAGATCCTCCCAACAACTTTGGATATAATGAAGATGAAGAGGAAGATTAAAGGATCTTTGCTACCAAGAAAGTAATCTTGACTTTTCTTCTTTACTTTTTAACATTGAGGACAATGTTAACTTTAAGTTTGGAGGGGGGAACTTTTTAGTTTTTAAGCTTTGTTTTTATTCCCTTTTGCATTTATGTTTTTATACTTTAAGTTTAGTTAAGTTGCTTATCATTTATTTTGCTGCACATTTTTAGAATTTGAGCTAGATTTAATTGCATCAATTTCTTTAATTTACACATCCAATGATGAGAACTAGTTATAGTCTTGTCTTGATTCTTTGCAAATATGAATATTGTTTAAGTGTTATATAAATTCTTATGCTAAGCTTCATTGTTAGGATGAGATTTCCATAATTTGAGTATCGTATCTTTTACTTAAAATCATTGCACATCTAGAGAACGTTGATGTGAATGTTAAATTTTGAATTATGTATTGAGTTCTAAAATTTGTTTGATTTTCTCTCGAGGCAAAATCCTAGGCTATACTTAGTTAAGAAAATGATTTAAACCATCATTGGACAATTTGAGT
The DNA here is from genome assembly GCF_000208745.1 of Theobroma cacao. Lineage (NCBI taxonomy): Eukaryota > Viridiplantae > Streptophyta > Magnoliopsida > Malvales > Malvaceae > Theobroma > Theobroma cacao. Next base: position 6,587,138 of record NC_030859.1, read on the forward strand.
TTTTCAAGCTTACCTTTGCATAAGTTTATCTTTGGTATACCTTTTTGAGCTTAATTTTTCCTTTTTCTTTGTTAAACACATAATTAATTTAGCTTGGCCTTTAATAAAAAATTTTCAATTTTGCATCCCTCACTCCTAAGCATATATATTGTTTTAGAAAATATGTTAAGCTAAATGCAAAGGTGAAAAGGTGACGTTGTTAAAAAAAAATCACCCCATCACCTACTATAAAAAGAAATAAGTTTAGGGGTGTAAAATTATGATAAAAAAATAAAGTGTTGAACCAAAGAAAATGCCAAAAGTTGATGAAATGATGTACTTGGAGATTATGATTAAAGCTCTATATGTTACCTAGTGCCTAGGGTGATTTCAACCACATTATATTCCATATGTTACCTTGACGGTAGCCATGCATTACAAGTTAATTAAAGTCCTAAGGATTCTTGACTAAGTGCCTGTTTGGCCTAGTTTTTTTTTTTAGCTTAAAATCTATTAAGAAACTCTTTTGAAAAATAATAACTTTTAAAATTAAGCTAAAGCTATTTGGTAAGCTATTTGTTATTTGACCTATTTGCACTTCTAAGTTCTTTATGATGGTAGTTTGGCTTTACATAAAGGTGGATTAGGTTTGGATAAGTGAGGTTAATAATTCTTCAAGGGTGGGCTTTGTAAGTTGGACTAATTGATGCATTTGGGGTGTAAAACCAAACGACTTAATGGTTCTTTGTTGTGTTTGGTTAGGATTACTATTCCAAGAAAAGGGTGGGTGGTGGATTGGTTTCTCCACCCAAGGTTATAGATGTTGGAATATGGGTTGTTTGGTTGCCTACAATGTTCGCGATTTCCATATTCATAGGACATCTCTCAATTGCATGGCTTCCACTACAATACTCATAGGTTTGGAAGGGGCTATTTTGAATGTTGCTTCCTAAGGTATCTACTTTTTTGGATAGGGAGGCAATTTAGGCAGCTATGTTTGTTATTGTTTCCACCTCGTATACCCCAACACCTTTCTTTAAATTAGGCCTCTCAAATGGCCATTGATAACTGTTAGATGTCGTCTTTTATCAACTTATATGCTTCCTCTTTCGTCTTCCCCATTAAAGCCCTTCCGGCTATAGCATATATGGTGGTTCTGAGTTGAATTTTCAACCCATTATAGAAAGTCTACATTTCTAACCACCTTGGCAATCCATGGTATGGGCATCTCCTTAATAACTCCTTGAATCTTTCCCGTGCCTTAAACAAGGACTCTGTATCAAACTGCTAGAAAGATGTGGTCTCATTTCTTAGCTTTGCAGTCTTTGATGGTGGAACAAACTTCCCTAAGAATTTTCCCATCAAGTCATCCCAACTTGTGATACTTCCGGCTGGTAGCGCATTTAACCAACACTTTGCACGATTTCTGCTAGGAATGTGTTAACTCAATAATACTAAGGAAAATATCCAAAAGGGGGGTGAAATGGATTTCCAAAAAAAATTCTTTCTAAACAAATCAAACATTGAAGCTTGATGACAAGTTTTTCAATTAGTTTTCTCTTTGAAATAAACCTAAAGAAATGAACAAACAATTTGAGAACAAATTTTCAAAACTCTTTAAAATAAAATATGCAAACATGTTAAAAAGGATTTGAGGAGTGAGTAAAAAAATAAGTTTAAAAACAAATATTTAAATCCTTTGGAGAGTGAATAGAAAAACATATTTGAAAACAATAAGTTAAATCTCTTCACAATAAAGTGGAAACATACAAGTATAAAAGTGAAGAGTGAGTAAGCTGTGAGTTTCAAAAATTTCTTCAAAGTATAAGGCATAAGTTTGACAAGAAGGGAAATTCTCAAAACACACTATCATTTTAAATTATGTCAAAACAATTTGGAAATCAAATGAGCAAGTAAGTTGAAAACAGATTCTAAAAACTCTTCAAAGTGAAGTGCATAAATCAAAAGTGGAAAGTAACTTGAAGATTAAATCAAAGAATAAAGCAAAGCAAGTGCAGATTTTCAAAGCTCTTTAAACCAAAGTAAAACGCATTAGTATTTCAAAGTAAATCAAAGGTGATTTGAAAAGTGAGTTGAAGAAGCCATAAGTTCAAAAACAAATGTTCAAGTCTCTTAACAACCAAGTAAAATGCTCTAGTAAGAAACAATGAAGACTAAAGAGAAAGTGCACAAGTTTAAGAGTAAAGAGAAGAGAAAAAAGATACAAATCATTTATAAAGTTTTGGCCCTCTTCATAGGTGCCTATGTCTTTTCCCTTGGCTCACCAAGGAGTTTGTAATCCACTATGAAAAATACTGTGTAAGGATCAAGTATAATCTTTACAACAATACCTTTTCATGAGAACAAGCATAACCCACAGAATACCTTTTCACAAGAGCAAGGATAACCCCTTGCCTTTTCAAGGATTAAGCGTAACCTCTTTCTTCTTAAAGGATTAAGTGTAACTTCTTGCTTTCTCAAGGATTAGGCTTAACTTTTCTTTCTTACAAGGTCAAAGCAATGATACCTTTAGAAGGTGGATTTTGCTTAGTAAGTACAATGGAGGAAGAGTTTGGAAAAGCTAAAAATGATTTCAAAAGATATGAGTGATAGCACAAGGAATTTGAAGTTCAAAAGTAGCTCACAAGCTTTTTTGAAGAATATGAATGCCTTGCTCTAACTTGGTTTGTCACGACCCGGAACTCCCATCGAGCCCGTGACAACCGCCGCGAAGCCTCGATAGACATTCTTCACCCCAAATGCCGATCGAAACCTCCCAAAGCTCTCATATCAGCTTTCGCACTTCCCTGTGAGTAATAGTTATCAAATATCATAATTCGAAGGATTACGAGTCATTTCCAAATCAAAACATAAAATATTGTTTTCTAGCTCACAGGGGCATTTTCGTCATTTTTCGTCGAAAATCTCAAAACTTGCTAAAAATATAGTAGGTAAGTAGAAAATATATATTTAGTGATTTAAAAACAAATTAAGTATCTAAAACGTTCATTTGAAGTGAAAATTTGACCATTTGAATATAATAGAAATATTCAATAAAATAAACTATTTTCTTGTAAAATAATTTTTTATAAAGCTATCGGTAAATAATTCTTATAGCATAAAAGTTAATTATATTTATATATACTATAAAGCAAACAACCAAAGCATAAAATTACTTTTACAGTGACACGTGGGCCCATATCTAACCAAAATGCATCGGAAGCTGAAAACCTACAGCTTTTGCCGATTCAAGTCCAAATGAAGGTCCTTGTCAAAGTCAGCTAACTATGGAATTCCCCGAGCTTGAAATGTGAGGAAATGAGGGTGGTGAGATTATAAAATCCCAGTGAGTAAATAGACACCATCTAAACTATCTAAAGGCGAGTAAATGGAGACGAATTAAAATATTCTTTTCCAATATATGTTTCATAACATGAATATTCAATTTACTCAATTAATCAACATGGCTTATATATCTCACAAAACTTGGCTCCTACTAAAATCATTCCCGGGGATGCCTTGGCCTAGGCATCTAACCGAGACCCCCAAGGCAGTTAAATGTCTTTACATCCAAAATTCTAGCCATGCCTTGGCGTTGGCTGAGTCTCACTCTCACGCGGTGGTCCACGTGAAGTGCACTCAAATCTTTACCTCTAAAGATACCCTTCACATGGCTCTCTGATCAAGGTAAGGTATATCTGATTTTGTGCCCCCTCTCTTAGGTTGGTCCACAAAACCTCCATTACAGGGATTATGGATTATTTTATCTACAACCTGATTTATAAAATCGTTTTCTGTGACATGACAATTTATCGCAACCTAGCCTCTTAAGGCTGAATACATAGTACAAATAATTCTAACACCAAAATCAGTTTAGCCATTCATGCTCATATATTGTCATAAGCCATTCAATTTAAAACCATAAATTTATAACATAAGCAGGCAGTCTCCAATTACTCTATTTTCAAAACCAGTATTCAATTTTTCAGAAAATTTATAAAATCATTTTATAAAATCACAATTTCTCCTAAAACATAGCAATTTACCATTTAAACCCATTTTCTATATGATCACACAATTGTATAAAACTACTCTAGATAATTAAGACGATAATAAGTTTACTCACAGTTCTAGGAGTCGATGTACTCCTAATCCCAGTCTTCAAGCACAATCTCTGTACTTTTACTAGTGTAATTTGCTCACCACCTATCCACAATGTACAATACATAATTCACCACAATAATGCTTGACCATTATAAATCAATTCATGCTCGGTGTATATGCATGATATAATATGCAACTTATCTGACTACCGCTTAAATGCGGTGCTGACCTAATTCGGCCTATTACCCGATTAAATGACAATTGTGTTCGATTTGGCTCCAAATTGCTCCTTTTCATTTCTAATATTTCAATTTACCAAATACAATTCCAATAATCTAAAATTCAGCCTAACAACCCTCATAATTCTTCTTGAAAATTTTGACCATTGTGGTGCACTATCACTAAAAATTTTCCCCATTTTCTCACCATAAATCATCATTTCATCAATTTTTCAACAAATTCACTTGATCACAAAATCAACTCATTACTTCTACACTTCACATAGGGTTCGGCCATTGAAGGTTCATGGGGAAAATGGATTCTTTTCTTGTTGTTTTGTTTCTAAATATGCTAAACTAACTAAAAACACTAACATATCTTAAAATCAATTCAATCCAACATCTTTCTCTCTCCATACCCATTTTGACCAACCAAGAATTCATCATGAAAACATGTAATTTAACCATGGAAAATAAGGAGAAATGCTTAAGGAAAATGATTTCAAGTTTAAAATAAAAAATCCTACCTTTTTCACTTGTTTTCCTTGATTTTCCACACTTTTTCTCTTGAAATTCTTCACCTAGGGTTTGTTCTTTCTTTCTTTCCCTCTCTTCCTTTCTTGGCCGAATATTTGGAGAGAAAATGGGCTGATTTATGCTGATTTTTAAGTTAAATAATAAAATATCCTAAGCTTGACACTTGTCATTTTTTTATTGGTCTAAATTTTAAATATTTGACTTTTAATTATTTAATTCTCCACCACACATTTCTCATGTTTATCCATTTCCATGATGAATAAAATCCCTTGGTCTTGACAAGTGTCGGGGGTGAAAATTTACTGATTTGCCCTCGAGGTGGTAAAATTACCATTTCGCCCCTATACTCCAAATTGTATCGAAAATTAAAATTTTTCACTTCTAAACCTCAAATCATACTCCAATTAGTCAAATGGGGCCAAAAATCCTTTCTAAAATTCCCATTTTGTCCCCAAGTGGCAAATGACCATTTTACCCCTAAATAGTGAAAATTTCGATTTGACTCCAAATTGATCCTTAAACTCCGAATTACCATTTTGAGTCATCCCTGGACCGTGAAACTCTCAATTTCACCTTAAAATTCCTATTTGATCTAGTTGAAGGCTTAAATCAACTTTGTTGTACCTCTATGTACAATACAGACTTTTGTAAATTTTTCGAGACTTTCCTAGCATGCAAACATGTTATCCATCACATGTATGTCATGACAAATATTTTATAAGGTCAGGTTTTACATGGTTTTTCTCTTTTTTTCTTTGTTTCATCATCTTGATTGATTCTTGATTGAATGATATTTCTCTCTACTCTTCTCCTTTCCAAAATGTGTTAAAGAAGTCCTTTTTACAATTGGAAAAGCTTTGAAGCCAATAGGGATGATATGATGGAGAAACTAGCTATTTTTCTTGTCTTTTTCATCTCTAATGGCTACTTTTGGAGTCAAAGAATCGGTTCTTTATTCTTTAGATATCGATTCTTCTTTGTTTTGGAACTTTTTCCTTTGTTAGAATCGATTCTTGCCTCTCCAGATATTAGTTTTTCTTGTTTGAGAAGATATTCTTACTTCTCCAGACATCAATTAGTCTTGCTTCAAGAATCAACATCTACCTTTCCAAGAATTGATTCTTTGTCCACCCAAACTTGCAAGAATCAACTTCTTGACTATTGAAATCAATTCTTGAGCTTCCTTTCACAAAACAACTTCAAATACAAGTTCAAATGTCAATCAAGTAAAGAAACATAAAAACACATCAAAAGCATTTAAAAAACACTCAAGTTATTCAAGGATCACTTAGACAACAAATTTTGATTATTTTTGTAATGTCAAAACTCTAATCATTTTCAAGCTATTAAAGCTAACAATCTCTCAGTGAAAAAGGGAGTAGCCTCAATTAAATAGCATCACCCGTCACCCCATTGCTCTTGAATGTTTCACATATCTCCAAGAAATACCGAAGATGTGCATTTGGATCATCATGAGATAGCCTTCCAAATTATACTGAGTTTTGGACCATTTGGATTATGGCTGGCTTGATCTCGAAATTATTTGCTTGTATGGTAAGGTTTCAATTGCTTGTCTGCATTCCTTCTACATAAGGCATAGCGTTGTCTCTTAATGCTCTTGATGCCTCTTGCATTTGGTTGTTCTTCATTGTGAGTTGTCTTTCTTTTCTCTTATAAGACTTCTCCATATTCTCTTGATTTCTGGGTTGAAAGGAAATTCAACTACTTTCTCTTTTTGTATGCACCAACATGGTACTTATCAAAACAAGAAAACAAAGTATTATTTACAAAAATTAAAAAGTAAGAATAAAATTGAAAGAAAAGAAGAAAACTGATCTAACATTTAGAAAACTTAGTCAATATCAATTCCAAGCCTTGGGAGATGTTAAATTTTCACACAAGTACACATTATCATAAATAAGTAATATAATAGAAGTAGAGTATCGTTCCCACAGGAATTTGTTTCTTAATTTTTACTAAGTACTAAAATTTTATAACAAATTAATCTTATTTAAGTAATCAAAATTTTCAGAAAATTAATTAAATGGAATTAAAACATGTCATGACCCAGAACCTGCCTCAAGCCCATGACAATCGCCGCGACGTCCCGATTGACACTCATTATCCGGAATGCCAATCGGAACCCCGCAAGGCTTACATATCAGTTTCTTTCCTTTCCTATGAGCAATCATTGTTAAATATCGAGTTTTTAGAGAATATATACTATTTTAGATCAAAAACAATCAAAATAAAATTTTCGCCACACAAGGGTATTTTGATCATTTTTTCTCAAAAATTTTGAAACTGGGTAAACGTAATATACAAGTAACAAAACACATAATTCATATTCAAAATGAGTTTAAAAGTCTAAAATCTTCATTTAAAACAAAATTACGGTTATTTGAATATAATAAGAAAATAAAAGAAATATTAAGGAAAATATTCTATTTTCTTATAAAACAATATTTATAGAGTTATACGTGAATAATTTTTATAGCGTAAAAGCTAAATAAATTTATACATACTGAAATACAGTAAGCCAAAATATTTAATTTAATTTACAATAACAAGAGGGCCCCCGAATAAACAAAAGTAAAGAGGACTGTGAACCTACGGTTTGGAAAATGCAGATCCAATGGTAGTCCTCGATGAGATCAGCTATCTACAGTCTATACTGAACCTGAAATGGGTGGAAAGGAGTTGGGTGAGATTTTGCAATCCCAATGAGTAAACAGACATTATCATAAATATCTAAAGGCGAGTAAAATGGAGGCAAGTTTAAACAACAAATTTCAACCCATTTCATAATGTTTTCAATTTATTTCTTAAACCATAAAATATTTGTAATTTACCAAAACAGTTGTTAAGGCTTATGTCTTTTATTAAAACAAGGCTCAAGCCAAAACTAATCCTCGGGGATACCTTGGCCGAGGCATCTAACCGAGTCCGCCAAGGGTGTTAAAATATTCACACGTGAAACACATTTTTATTTTTAAAACCAGCCGTTCCTTGGCGTTGGCCGAGTTACACATTCACGTGGGGGTTCGACGTGAAGTGAGCTCTAATACTACCCCGGGAGTTACCCTCCTCGCCTCTACAACCGGAGTAACTATATAACTGGGTTTACCGTGCCCCTCTAATAGGCAGTCCACGGAAACCCGTCACTGCAGTGACTAACCCACCAATTTTAATAAAATTTCGACAGTATAACGTGGCTTTTATTTATTTATCCAGCCTGCATAGTAAAACCAATTACATAAATTTCCCAATGCATTCACAAAATATAGCCACATATACTCATTTCTCATAAGCCATTCCTAGGAAAATATATATTTTTCAAGTCAATTTGTAGCCTCCAATTACTCAATTTCATAATCAATACAATATATTTTTATTTGTCACATTTATTCCTAAAACATCAAAAATCCCGTTTTAATCTCGTTCTCATTTCATAAAATACATAAAGGGCATTTAAAATAAACTCTAGATAATTTACAATAATAATAAGTTTACTCACCGTTTGTACAAACTAAAAGCTTTCTAAGCGCCCCGATCACTACTCGTCGGGTACGACTTCTTTGCCTTTTCCGGAAGGCTCTCCTCCTAGACACATTACAAAAATTTACACAATTCATCACATTGATGCTAAATCACTATATAATTAACTTAAATCCTATACTAATGCATGGTATGAAATGCAATAGCCTAAAACGGCTTAAACGCGGTATTAACCTATTTTTGGCACTTTGCCCGATAAATTGCTAACGCGCTCCATTTTAGCTCTAAATCATCCCATTCTCTCTCCAACATTTCTAACCATTAAATATCAGCCAATAACCTTCTAAAAACAACAAAATCAGCTCACTCCCTTCCTTGGAAAATTCGGCCAAAAATGGGACATTAACTCGGTTAATTTTCTACTTTGTTTTTCTATCACGTTTAATCGTTTTTCATCATTTTCTCTTCATTTCCCTTAGAATAAAATCAATTCATCATCATTGTACAGCATTGAGCATCCAGCCAAGAGTGGGTATTGTGAAAATTTAATGATTTCTTGCCCAATTTAATTTCTAAACACATTTAACTAACTAAAACTATCAATTTAACTAAAAATCAAAACCTAAAAATTTCAATTTCTCTCCCCTAGAATTTCGTCCAGCCCTTGATATCACTTTTTGATCTCTCTCCTCAAGCATGCTAAATGGAAATAAAGGCATAGGAAAGGTAGAAATCAAGCTAAAATCGAAAAATCTTACCGTTAGACGCGTAAACGGTCGAAAACCGCGAATTTCCCTTTGAATTTTCTTGTTTCTCTTTGGTTTTTCTTTTTTTCTTCCTTTCCTCTCTATTTCCTCTCTTGTTCTTCCTTATGGCCGGCCAGCACTTAAAATTTGGGTTTAAATGGGCTGACTTTTCATTAAAATAATATTATATCATTAAAAAATGCCACATGTCACTTTCCCATTGGCCCATTTTTAAAATTTCATCCATTTGTTTCCAAATTTTCACCATACACTTGTCTCATATATTCATAGCTTAGATAAAATTCTCAGACTCATCCAAAGTCTCGGTGGAGTAATTTTTGAAATTTACACTTTTGCCCCCGTAAAAGTCAAAAATTACATTTTTGCCCCAAAAATTGAAAAATTGCCCATAGACATATTTTTCATCCCTTATACTCATACCATTCTCCAATTTGTCAAATTTGATCTAAATTCTCTCAAAATCTCAAATTTTGTCCGTGGGTGGCAAAATTACGATTTTACCCCTACACTCCAAAAATCACTAGAATTAAACTTTTTCACTTCCTATCATTAAATTATACTCCAAATAGTTAATCTTGGTCAAAAATTTCACTCCATGGTCAAATTATTATCTTAGGTGGCAAAATGACGATTTTGCCCTTGAATATCAAAATTTCCAATTTTACCCCAAATGAACCCTCAAAGTCCGAACAATCATTTTTAGTCATTCCTGGATTATAAAATATTAAATTTCATCCTACAATTCTTATTTGAACTAGTTCGAGGTTAAATCAACTCAAGTGTACCGTTAGGTACGATATCGGGTTTCGTTTTTTCTTAGGTGCTTTCTTAGCATAATAACATGCTACTCAGTGCATGTATGTCATGACATGTATTTATAGGGTCGGGTTTTACAAAACAAGTACTAAATTAACTAGCATAAATTAAATTTAATTGAGAAAGACAATAAACGAAAGACTAGGATTATGGGTTCATCCAACACTTCATTTAATACTAACTTCTCTTATTATTTATCTTTCCTAGGTGGTTTTATTGACCTAGAATCCAAAGCTATGTACAAGTCTCCATCAAGATGCTTGCACAAATACCCACCTTAATTACTTCACTATAGGTCTAAAAGAATCAATTAAATTAAGTTCATTAAGCTAGTGTCCTAATTTGGCTATGTATGAAAATTGGCGTATGTCTACCCGAATCGCAAATTAGATCATCGGAGTGATGTGAACATATACTATTTAAATCTTAGTCTAATCTAAAATCTCTATGTCCAATCCTAATTAGATTCACAAGTCAATTAATTATTGATCAAGCGATTAAAGGCATTAAGAACATATTTGAATAAGCAAAACTATACCCATTAATGATAAATAAAAGAAAAACTAATATTCAAACTACATGTTGAAATCCACCATAATCCTAGAAAAACAAATTAGTTCATAATATCTAAATAAAACAATATCCAAAGAAATGTAGCCATGAATTCGAACCAAAAAAATAAGTATAACACAAAAGAGAGAAATAAACTAATGTTAAAGCTTTGTTGATCTTGAATCTCTCTCAATTACTCTTGATCTTTTACTTGATTCTCAGCTCAAAATCTCTAGAAAAGCTATTGCCATTCTCCCCCTTGAATACTCTAAAAAAGTCCTTTAAATATGTTCAAGTTAACCTAATTTCCATATTTCTGTCAATAATTTTATATTTGGAAAACAATGTGGCGCCGTGGAGTAATGGTTGTCTTTGTGGCGTCGCCATGGCTTTCTTTGTGGCTGCGTGGTGCTCTAGCCTCGGGAGTTTGTATGGTACACTCCAATTGTCCAGCACCACAGCTATGATCTTCCTATCATTGGGACCCTAACTCCCTCAGTGCCACAGCTTTAAGTAACTCAAGGCTACAACCTCTAACCAACATGCTGCCTTCTGTCGAATTGCAACCATCCATCATCTTCTAACACGATTTCCACCTTGATCAGATCCGAACTAGAAAAGAGGTAAACATGAAAGTTCTATCCCGTTTTCTTATCTTTCCAATGGATCAAGAATCTCATTAATTGGACTTTTTTGCTAAAGTTATCTTTGAAATACTACAACATGTACGAATGAAGCCTTTACCATACTTATGCGATTTTAACTCAAATACACATTTCTCATCAAATATCCTACAAAAAACCATGAGAGAAATCAACGATAACTCTTTTTATAGTAAATTAAAGCAAAATAAAGTAAAATTACACTAAAATAACTTAAAATAACTATTTAACATGTAATCTAACTTAAACTAAAAAAACACTTAAAATGCTAAAATCCAAACCTACAACCTCAAAGATCTAGCTACTTAAGCCCCTCAAAATGTGTCAAAATAACTCTATATAATAGAGTTATCAGGAGATAATCCTCAACAACTGTGCTAGAAAACTAGATAGCAAAATTTTGCAAGTGCACGGGTCGTTTCAAGTGGATAAGTGTAAGTAGAGTGTCGAATTCCCAAGAGTATTGTCTTGTGTGGACTTGCATTAATTATTGAGTCTTGCTTCCTTTGCCTAAGCCAATCTCACAAAAAGATTAAAGAATTTTATAGAGAAAATCAATAACAAAAGCCTAGGGTTCCTAACTTCTTTTGGTCATTTTCACTTAGGTTAATGCTTTCTCTTTGGTTTAACTTATCTTCAACAACTTGTTAATCAGGAACACTTAACTATCTACTTGTTATGTCTAAGTCATGTAAACACATTATTACTAATCGCTTACCATAATAGATAAGATAATTAATAATAACGCCTTAGGATTAAGTTTCGTTAAGCGATTATGTCACACCCATTTTGTGGTGAGGGGCAGGCCAACTAGATGGCCAAGGATTGAGGCTCGAGAGTAGGCCCGAGGCGTGCGAGGCAGTCATTGCCTACTATTGGAAACAGTGCCTAGGGTGCATTAGGAGGGTCTAGCAGGGCTCGAAACAGCCCCTAGCCATTAGGAATGGGCTTGTAACATCTCTAAGGGGTTTAAGGCTTATAAATACACCTTGAGTCCCCTCATTTAAGCTTAATGACTCATGTACTTGAATTCTTTGCAATAAAAGCTCTTTGTCTTTTTACTTGTGCTTGCCTTAAATGATCCTAACTTGTTCAATTGAGAAGGCTGTTTGCCTTTCTAAGAGCCTTTAAGTAAGGCAAAGGCAAGGCCTCATGGGTCAAGAGAAAACCCTATGACAATTACACATGACTAATAGATATAGTGGTCATTACACTTGCTCTCACCCAAGAGTAATCTATTCTACTAATTCATATGTCATTTTCTTTTAGTTTGGATTCCTAGATTCTTATTCTACTTCATCAGGACTCCCTTTAAATTCCCCTGTAAGGTGCATTAAAGCTACTAATTGCCTAATTAATTCCCTTAGTCTGGATTTTGAAATTCCTATGTCTAGTTCATTAAGAATCCCCCTAATTCCACCTTGAGGTTTATTAGAGTTACAATGTATCACATTTATAAGGTGAAATAAAAGGGAGCATTAAGCACAAAGAAAATGAACTAAGTTATTTAAGTTTGCATTTTTTTTACCAAAGTGAATTTATTTTACCTAAGCTACTTAACCAAATTCCATTAAACACCATAGCTAAAATTATTTAGCTACTCATATTTTTATTATGAACAGAATTTAAAGAGTGAAATAAAATAACAAACATGCTGAAAATTAAAAAGAAAGAAAGAATACTTTTAAGCTTAATACCGAAATCACCTTATAATTAAGTTAGGCTCGGTCAACAAAGTAACAAGATTTCTAGGATTAAAAATCTTATCACTTTGCCAACTTCACTAAGCTATAATGAAGCTCCAATGGTGGATAGAAAATTGCATGAAAAGATAAAAAAAATAAACAGAATTTTATTAATTGAAAACTGAAAAAATGCTACGAAGAATAAGCAAGGAGGCCGAGCTAAAAATCTTTCTCCAAATTAACTCCTTTTTTGAAAGAACTTAAGTTTAAGTGGAAAGTTATCAAAGTAAAAGATACAAATAGTAAATGAACTAAAAAAAATTGTAGAAAAATAATAAAAAATAAAAAACATATAATTGTTATGGAACTTAAAACTACACCAGTTGGAAATTCAAAGCCAATTTCTACTACACAAGAAAATAAAAAAAACGCTTGCTAGAAAATTACAAAGAAACATAAACTAATATCCTAAAAAGTGCAGAAAAGAAAGAAAAGAAGGCTTGCTTGAAGAGCTAGACTGGCTGGGTATTTATAGCCAAAAGGAAGGAGAGTTTTAGCTTAATTCTTCCTCCTTTACGATTCAGAATTCAAGTTTTCAGCTCACTTGATCACTTGGTCAGATTTCAAGCTGATTTTTATCTGATTTCAAACTTGAATTTTGAGTGAAAATTGGCTCCTTCAAGCTTCAAATTGGCCAGCCAATCCTAGGATGAATTTGGCATGAAATGTGTCCAAGTGCTACCTTGAATTCAAATTGCGAAAGCTTGAATTTTTCTCTCCTCAATTTTCAAACCATTTCAGTTGAAATTCCCCTTCATTATCTTCATGATTTTTTGCCTTTTAATCCAATGAAAATCAGCTTAAAAATCATCCAAAATTTGGCTTGAAATTTAAACTCTTTAGGATTTGAATTTAGGCCCCAACGTAGTTTATTAGTTGAGGACTCTTCCCATTTGAATTCTTTGATATCTCCAGAAAATCCATTAGATTTGCAACCCTCTTAGACATTTTTAATTTGGACAGCCCACTCTTGCATGGATTTTGCATGAACTTGTCAAAAATTTTGCTAAAAGGTGATGATTTTGCATGCATGCAGCTTCAGGCAACTTTACCTTTCCTTGGTTTAACATCCATAATTTTTGACTCCCAGCTCAGAATTGAATGAGTCCAAGTCTTGCCGAAAGCTAACTTGATGATAAACAAATTTGTTCTGCAAGGTCTTCCTTTAGATTTTGATGCTAAGGTAGTCAAATTTGGGTTAGAAGTTAACCATTGTGCATGGCTTTCATGAAAATTCAAAATTTAAGCCTTATTTCCCTACATAAATTTAAAAAATACATAAATTCACAATTTTTCAAATTATTTACAAGCGAAGACATTTTAATAAAAATGGGCTAAAAATGAATTATTTTATTTGAAAAGTATGCAAAAATCATATGAATTAGGGCTTAAAAATGCTATATAAAATATAGTTATCAAAATCCACCATAAAAACTACTTTTTCAAAGGATCAAGCATAACCTTTACAATGCACACTGCCTTTTATGGATCAAGCATAACTATTGCCTTTTCATGGATCAAGCATAGCCATTGCCTTTTCAAGATTCTAGTACAACCTTTATACCGCTACCTTTTGAAGGCAAAGGTATAACTGTTTTTCTTTTTTACAATCTTGAATAGTAAGGATACCTCTAAAAGGTGAGTTTTGCTAAGTAAGTACAAAATTGGAAAAGTATAATAGTAATAAAGATGATTACAAAAGATAGGAGTAAAGGCTCAAAGAAATCATCGCACAAGAAAGCTTGATGGAAGAATGTGAATTGCTTGCTCTAGCTTGGTTTCTCTCTCTTTTTTTCCCTCTTTTTTCTTTTTTTTTTTCTTCATTTGGCTTGATTCTTGATCAAATGATAGTTTTCTCTACTCTTCACAAATCTAAAATGTGTTGAAGGAGTCTTTTTTATGCTTAGAAAAAGTTTGAAGCCGTTGGGGATGATTTGGTGGAAAAGCTAGCCATTTTTCTTACTTTTTTAATGTCAATGACTACTTTTGGAGTCTAAGAATTGAATTTTTCATCTCGACATATAAATTATTCTTGGTCTAGAGCTTTATGTTTGTTGAGAATCGATTATTGTATTCTTGAGTAGTCAATTCTTTTTGTCTCTAGAGCATTCTATTTTTTGAGAATCAATCAATGCATTCTTGAGACATTAATTCTTCTCATCCCAAATTTTCTAAGAATTGGTCTTTGCCCCTCCACAAGTCCATTCGTCTTTCACTTTAGGCACCAAATTTGAAATTCAAATTTGCTTTTGCTCGCTCCACCCTTATCCATTCTTCAATATTTTCTTCTTCTCCAAGTTTATGATTTTTCTCTTTTTGTAGCTTTGGGAATCAATCACTTGATGCTTGAAAAGTCGATTCTTCCTCTTCCAATGGCTTTTGCATCTTCAAGAATTGATGTTTCCTTTTCAAGAAGTTGATTCTTTATAGCTGGAACTTGAGATTTAAAGTATTCAAAATATTTTTCTTTACACAAACAACTTCAAACAACAAATTCATAGATCATTCAAGTAAGGAAACACTTAGGCACTTCAAAAGCATTTAAGGATTACTCAAACAAGAAATTTTGATCATTTTTGTCGTTTCAAAACTCTAATAATCATTTTAAAGCTAATAAAGCTAACAAATTAAAACCAAAAGGGGGTGAATTGGGTTTTTTGAAAAATTTTTGCAATCTTAATGAACGATTGATTTTCTTTTGAAACAAGATTGATAAGTAAGGGTAGAGAAAATGAAAATCAAAGACATAATATTTTTATAGAGGTTCGGTCTCCTTGTTTATGTTCTCTCCCTTAGCTCATTAAGGAATTTCAAATCCATTATGAAAAGTACATTTTCAAGGTTTGGCATAACCTTTACAATACCTTTTCACAAGATCAAGTACAACCTTTTCAATACCTTTTCCAAGGATCAAGCACAACCTCACTACCTTTTACTTAGGCTAAAGTATAACCTTTACAATCTACCTTTCAATGGCTAAGGTACAATAAATGAGTAGCATTAAATGTCTCTTAAAAGTTGATGAGCTAGGTGTTTAAGCTTGAAAAGAATGAATATAAGAAAATATCAAAAAATCAGCACAATAAATTCTTTGAAGGAAGACTTCAATGAAGTATGAGAAATGAGTAAATGAAGCAAATGATCTTAAAGCTTTTCTTAGGTGTAGAGATGTTTTTAAGAGTTTTCTTGTGCTTTAAATTAGGTGGGAACCTTCCTTTTATAGCCTTTCTATCAATTAGAATTGTTAGAAGTCAAATAAAGAAGAAATTAGTCTTTGTAAGCATTAAATGCAGGTCTGTCGCGACTTAAGGATCAAACTTGGTCATTGGGGAGTCGATCCTAGCTTCATGTTCTTCTTTAATTTACACTATAGGATCAAGCTTTTGAAGCATGGGTGTTGATTGTACCATCACATGTTTGAATTCTTTCTGCCATTCTTCTTCAAGGATAGAGCTTGGAAGTGTGAGAGTCAATCTTTCAAACTTCTAGTAACCCTATTTTTTTCCTGTTTTCTCTTAGGATCGAGCTTGCCTTGTTGGGTTGTCAATCCTCTAAGCTTTCAACAGTTTATTTGTATTCTGCCTCATCTTAGGTTCAAGCATCAAGCCACGAAGGGACGATTCTAAGTGTTTCTAGTAGCTACCTTATTTCTGTCTCAAGTTAGGATCGAGCTTTGTGTTAAAAGGGGTCGATCTTGTGAACTCTAGAAGCTTTGCTCCACATTCTGTTTTGCCTAGGATCGAGCTTCTAGCTAACAGAGGTTAATCCTGCAATTGTCCAAAAGCTATGTTTACTTTTTGTTTCCCTCTAAGATTGACCTTTTATCATGAAGGGGTCGATCCTCAAAGTTGAAAACTTAACATCTTGAAAACTTTTGATTCTAAAACATTTTCAAACTTTTGTCAAACATGTTATAAGACTTTAGAAGTTGATCAAGTGAATTAAAACATTTCAAATATTTATGTGCAAGGCTTAATCAATTTAATTTTGTCAAATCAAAACATAATTTAATTTTAAAGCTGATAATAAATAAAAGTAAAGCAATGACTGACCAATTGATATACAGACTCATGAACCACAAACCCCAAACCTCTGTTTTGTGAAGGATTTTGGGTTTAGTTTGACATGTCAAGGCAACGTCAACACCTTAACAATCAATTTGGACGACATTAGGGGGAGGAACTCAATTGCACAAAATCTCAAAATATAAGGACTAAATTTGTCACGACCCGGAACTCCCATCAGACCCGTGACAACTGTCACGATATCCCGATAGGCACTTATTTCCCCGAATGCCGATCGAAACCTCGCAAGGCTTAGCATCATCTTCTGCATCTCCCCAGTGAGCGACAGTTATTAAATCTCGCATTTCAAGAAATCATAAGTCGTTTCCAAATCAAAGAAATAAAATATTATTTTCTAGCTCACAGGGGTATTTTTATCATTTTTCTTCAAATATATTGAAAATCCACCAAAAACATGGTGTAAAAGCTAAATATGTTCATACACACTTTAAATCAGATACCTAAAGTATAAAATTACTTTTACAGTGACACGTTGGTCCCCAACTAACCAAGAAAGTGTAGGGCTATGAACCCTTACTTTCTAGGATACAACTCCGAGATTAATTCTCGTCTTAATCAACTATCAACAAACTGTCCTGAGCCTGAAAAAGAATGGATAGGAAGAGGGGTGAGATTATATAATCCTAGTGAGTAAACAATTACCATCAAAAGCATCTAAAGCCGAGTAGATGGAGACAATATAAAAACGTTATATTTCAATAATGTTCATAACGCAAAATTCGTTTCAATCTATACCAACAATTTCTTTTCATCAAAATTTCCCTGACTTATGAGTTTCTTAAACTTGGCCCCTGCCAGAATCATTCTCGCGAGTACCTTCGTCAAGGTATCCCACTGAGACCGCCAAGGTTGTTAAAAAGTCCCATACCCATAAACATGTTTTCGCATCTGACACACAGCCGTTCCTTGGCGTTAGCTGAGTTTCACTCTCATGTGGTGACCCGAACGTGAGGTGCACTGAAATCTTACCTTAGGAGATACTTCTTCCAACATCTCCTCTCGGAGGTAAATATATAATTGGGTTACCGTGCCCCTCTCATAGGCAGTCCATGGAAACCCCCACCACTACAGTGACCGTTTAATATACCACCAGACCCATAACATTTTCAGTAGCATAATATGGTGAATAAAATGTAATCCAGTCTACCGAAACCAATCCAGAACTGTTCATATATTTCATGCCAACCCCAAAATTTTAGGCATCATGCTACCATAGTGTCCTAAGCCACAATTTCAATAACATATAAAATCATAAATTTAACACAGTCTCCATATACTCAATTTTTCCAAAACAATATTTGATTTCAAAACCAGTATAAATATCATTTTTATTAAAAATATATTTTAATTAGAAAACATAATATTTTATAATTTAACTCACCATTCAATAAAAACATCAAACAAGTATAATTACTCTAGATATTTAAGACGATAAATTGTCCAATCACAGTTCTAGGAGTCGATGTACTCCTAGTCCCAGTCTTCAAGCACAATCTCTGTACTTTTACCAATGTAATTTGCTTACCACCTATCCATAATGTACAATACATAATTCACCACATTGATGCTTGACCATTATAAAATCAATTCAGACTCGGTGTATATGCATGATATGATATGCAACTTATCCGATTATCGCTTAAATGCGGTGCTGACCTAATTCGGCCTATTAATCGATTAAATGACAATTGTGTCCGATTTGGCTCCAGATTGCTCCGTTTCATTTCTAGTACCTCAATTCACCAAACATTATTCAAATAGCACCAATTTCAGCATCAAAACCCTCCCATTTCTTCATGGAAAAATTCAGCCATTACAGTGCACTAACACCGTGATTTTTCCTACATAATTTTCTCACCATTATTCATCATTTTTGAAGCCATTTCTCTTGAAATAATAACAATCCATCACCCACACACATCAAGGAAGATTCGGCCAATGATGATTCATGGGAAAAATGGATTCTTTTCTTGTTGTTTTGTTTCTAAATATGCTAAATTAACTAAAAACAGTAACATATCTTAAAATCAAATCAATCCAACATCTTTCTCTCTCCTTACCCATTTTTACCAACCACGAATTTATCATGAAAACATGTAATTTAAGCATGGAAAATAAGGAGAAATGCTCAAGGAAAATAGGTTTCAAGCTTAAGTTGAAAAATCCTACCTTTTTCACTTGTTTTCCTTGATTTTCCACACTTTTTCTCTTGAAATTCTTCACCTAGGGTTTGTTCTTCCTTTCTTTCCCTCTCTTCCTTGCTTGGCCGAATATTTAGAGAGATAATGGGCTGATTTATGCTGATTTTTAAGTTAAATAATAAAATATCCTAAGCTTGACACTTGTCATTTTCTTATTGGTCTAATTTTTAAATATTTGACTTTTAATTCTTTAATTCTCCACCACACATTTCTCAAGGGTCAAAAATGATGATGGGTGAAGACCTTGTGCTGGAAAATGCTCTGGGGGTGCAAAATTACCGATTTGCCCCCACGGTGGCAAAATTACCATTTCGCCCCTTGTACTTTAAATTATACCGAAAATTAAAATTTTTCACTTTTAAACCTCAAATCATACTCCAATAAGTCAAATGGGGCCAAAAACATCTTTTCTAAAATTTCCATTTTGTCCCCAGGTGGTAAATGACCATTTTGCCCCTAGATAGTGAAAATTTCGCTTTGACTCCAAATTGATCCTCGAACTCCGAATTACCATTTTGAGTCATCCCTGAACTATGAAACTCTTAATTTCACCTTAAAATCCTATTTGAACTAGTTCAAGGCTTAATCGACTTAATGGTACCATTAGGGGCAATATCGTCTTTTAACGATTCCTCGAATTTTTTAAATATGCAAACATTCTATTGAGCATATATATGACTTCGTAATTATTTTATAGAACAGGGTTTGACAAAATTGATTTGTATTGGGATAGAGGGATTAAATTGATGAAAACATGATAGTACTGGTCCAATGGGATACTTTGACCATTTTGAAATTGAAGCTTTCAATCCTAGTTGAAATATGTTGGTGTAGAAGTCTCAAAGGACAATATACTAAGAAGGGGATGAATTGGTATTTATAAATTCATTTTTAAAAACTAAGTATAAAAATCAAAACTTGTTCATCTAAAAATATTTTCCAATATCAAAAGCAAGTTTTCAACAATATATCATTAAGTATAAAAATAATATTCCAAAGTAAAATATTTTCCTAAGTTATATGCTAGCTATGAACAATAAAGTGAAAATATATTTCTAAGTGTAAAACAATAAAGCAATGTAAAACTATTTTCCTAAGGCATATATAAGCAATGAATAATAATGCAGAAAATTAAAAAGAGACATAAAGATTTTATAGTGGTTTGGCTTTTTCGATGGCTACATCCACTCTCTTGGCAACCAAGGAATTTCTAATCCACTAAAAGGATTCTTGCTTTTCAATGAGATCAAGCGATAACCCTTATACCAACTTTTTCATTAGATCAAGGATAACCCTTACACAATTCACAAAAGGATTCTTGCTTTTTAATAGGATCAAGTGATAATCCACCAACAA
Source organism: Theobroma cacao (assembly GCF_000208745.1). Lineage (NCBI taxonomy): Eukaryota > Viridiplantae > Streptophyta > Magnoliopsida > Malvales > Malvaceae > Theobroma > Theobroma cacao. Next base: position 6,607,658 of record NC_030859.1, read on the forward strand.
TGATTTTTACGGGCTCAACCACAAACCCTCAAATAGCTTTTCAAGGTTAAGCTAAAACCTTTACAATGGAGTACAAATTTCAATAAGAAAATGCCTCCAAAAAGCTTAGGTGCCAAGACCTTAAGCTTGAGTGTAGTGAGAGAAGAAATATCAACTCAAATGAAGCAAGTATTCAACTTTGTAAGCTTGGTGGAAGACTAAAACGAAGCTAAAGAGTGAGGATAAGCTTTTGGATGTCTCTCTAGTGTTTGAAGCTTTGGTTCAAGTTTCCTCTTGCTTACAACTAGCTCAAATGTAGCTATTTATAGCTGATGTGAAGTTTGGAGCCGTTAGACACAAGTTGGAATCAAATTTGATAGTTGCTGAAGTTTGAGGGTCAACTACAATGCTCTTAAGGTCAACTATGTTCTTCAAAATTTTCAAATTAGGGCTTTATAGTCAAGTACAACTGAAAATGCATTTTTTGCAAATTTGAGCTACTATAGTCAACTATGCCTCCTTTATAGTTGACTATGTTTGTGTAAAGTCAACTTTTTTTCGTGCTTTTGACTTGTCAGGGTCGACTGTAGTTGTTCAAATCTTCATTTTGTTATGTATTTTGGAATAAGGATGACTATATGCACTCCAAGGTCAACTATGACTTTATATTCTTCAAGTTTTGCACTTTTTTTTGATCGACTTGAGCTTTTTTAAGGATAGACTCTTGACTTTTGTCTTGAGGTTCACTTAGCTTTTTGGCACTTTTCTTTAGTTATTTCTTTCTTGTCTTGTTCCTACATTCAAATTACATTTCACAGTATGTTTGCTATTGTTTTCTGAGCTGAATATGCATTATTTGAATAACTTATAGGATGTTTTCTAATGATGCATGGGTTTTCAAACAATTATGCCATCTTAGGAGATTAAAAATGTATTTGACACAATTTCAAATGCTTGACATTAATTTAAAGATAACTTATGATTGTTGTCAAATCAAAACACTATATAACTCAAAATTAACAAAATATAAAGCAGAATAGCTAATAGCCAATTCCACCGTTTACGCATCTTAAACAAATCCAGCCCTTTTGATGCTTGTAGAATTCTGTTCTGTTCTACCACAAAACCGCAGCAAGCTAACAGTCATAAACCACAACCATTTAAACCATTGAAGCAGCCGATTCAATTTTAAATTAAAACATCACAGTCAGCTACACTCTACATCCCACTCAATCCAATTCAATTCTGTCTCCCACTAAAACAAATTCAACAGTCATTGCCTGCGTCATCCACCGCTTTAGAATTGCTCAAATTCTAAATCACTAGATTACCACTAATTCTTCTTTATTTACAATCAACCACTAACTCCACTTGATTCAAACTCAAAGCACATTGGAAGCACAAATACAGCTGTACTTTTGCAAGCGATCCACCAGTACCATCTAAAAGATGCTCCCACTGTTTAACTGAGATTTAATCAGTAGCCTGTCAGTAACCTCGTCACCTAGTACTTCTCAGTGGCCTGTCTCCGGAAACTCCTTTTCCCCTTATTATAGTTCCTACATTTCTTTCCTTTTGGTATGCCTATACCTCTCTGTCTCCATCTATGTTATTTTATTGTTTTTCTCTTTTAACTAAAAAACTATGAGATTTAATTAGTTGTGAGATCTTATTAGTTTGAAAATCATTTTAAGTAATGTGTATTCTAATTAAATTACATATGAAATATATATCTTAAGCTTATTTTTAATTCAATTATATATTAACTTTGAGATGAGTATATTAAATTATCTTTAGTTAAAATAAATTAATTACCATTAATTTGAAACAAAAGGTTGATAAAAAATTATTCCAAAAAAAAAGAAATGAAAAGGTAGGGGAAAGAGCAAAAAGGGAAAAAACACTATATAAATTTCAGCATTTAAAATAAACTTGAACAAACCTTAATTTTGCTAGTGAAATCCTAATATCAATTACTTTTTCGGGATAGATAAAAATTATTTTCCAAACGAATAAGGTAAGTTTATTTTCAATAAAACTTATGGATGACAATTTTTTTTTATTGAATTAAATATAATTAATATATTTACTGCATAATTGAATTATAATTGAACCTATTTAAAATTTAATTTAATAGTAGGTAAAGATGATTTTAAACCTAACTAAATATTCCAATTAAAACTAATATTTTTAACTAAAACCAAAAAGCCTTGGGCAAAAGAAAAATAAAAGAAAGCAAAAAATATGAAATAAAAAATGAATTAAAAATAAATAATAAAAGATTATACATTAAAATCTTCATAAATTAATAGCTTGAGATCATGAAAATTTATTAATTAATCGAGATAAATTTTCAAATAAAACTAAATTAACCAAATTAGTATAATACAGACCAAATCTACATAAATACCTTGGACCATGCAAGACTTGAACTTGACATCTCAAATTTTAAGAGTTCCCTCCTTATTAATTTAATAATAATTAAAAAAAAAAAAAGGCCATGGCACCGTCAATTAGGCAACTCAATTGATGAGCTGTCAAACAAAGTTGCCCCACTGTAATCAGTCGATTTCTATAAACATATAATTTGAAAACTCATATTTAATTATGGTTTAAACTATCTAGTCTCTATTATTGTACGTTAATGAGGAATCTAATTTTTTAATATGATTTGTTTAGGGTTTAGGATTAACAGAAAATTAATAAAACTTTTGGCTAGAATTAGTGGTGTAATTTAAGAAGGAATTGCTTACTCTAATTTCTATAAAGTTAAGTTTAAATAAATAAATAAATAATAAATATGGAGATTAAAATTAAATATATTAAATTCAAAATATTATAAGACTTTATATTTCATCTACTATTTGTAATTTTGAAGTTCAATTTATATTTCAAAAAGTTCGACCTAGTGATTGTTACTCTCCTCAAGATGATCGAGGTTTTTATAGATATAAAATTAAATATATTAAACACAAATGTAAATGTTAATGTTTCAAATCTAAAAAGGGTTGTAAAATTTTTATATAGATATAAGATATAAAATATATATTTGTTTATAATGTAAAATCATTTTTACAAATAAAAAAGGTGTAAAACCTTTATGAGTTTCAATTGCATTTTTTTTATTTATCCCATTAATTTAACAGTTGGGGTTTAACAAAATCTTAAGTGATTTTGTTGAAAGGATCTACAAAAATCGACTAAAATTGATTTAATCGAATTAACAGACGAAATTAATAATTGTTTACAATGAACATCTCAACATATATGTATGCTGCATGATTAGTTCATATCTTTGACTCTAGCAAGTAATTTAGACAAATAAAAGAAGATAGGGTATTTCAGAAGAAGTTCTACATTTCTATATATAAGTATATACATACATTTGCCCAACCGAATTCTTCTTAATCAATTAGCCATATATATGTCCATAAGTTTTCTTTCTTTTTTTTAAATGATAATACGCTTTTATTAAGTTGAGAGGAAATTCCACCATCAACTCGATGGAAAAACCCAAGATCCAGACAATGTACCCACAAATGTCCAGGTACATCCACATGGACCCAAATGCAATATAGAAAGAAAAAAAAAAAACTTTACAAACTCTCTGATGAATATAAAATCAGAAATAAAACCTATAGCCAAACTAAGTGAAAGCAAAAGAACACAAAATCAGCCAACTCTCACAGCAATCCCTTAAAAAATTTCCCGCAGCTAAATAACATATATGTCCATCAGTCATGTGCTAATTTGATTCTGATCAAATTTTTCCCACTTAGATTACTTTTTTTTTTCAATGATTGTTGATTAAAATTTATATTCATTAAAAACTTTTGAATAAATTAGTTTTCAAATGTGTACTTATTAATATTTAATTCAATAAGATATTTAAAATAATTTCAGTTAAACAATGAAAACGTTTGATATAAAAAAGCCATGCCAAAACATTAAACATGTGATGGAGGAAGTAAAACCTTTAGTAGCCAAAGTTCGTACCTAGCTTTAGGGCCGAAGATGGGGGTGGTCTTTTCTCCTAAAGAGAAAAGGGACAATCTCATTTTGGCCTACCCTAGAATTTATAATTTACATGATAAATTTGATGAGTTGCTATCCTTTTTATTTTTAGTAGGACTAACAATAAATGAATTCTAATGTGAATCATAATGTGGATGTATAAATTTTTTTTTTGTATTATTCATAAATTTACATTACAGCAAATTTGATTTAGGACAGTATATTTTTAAAATGTGTTATTAAAAATATTTTTAATAACCCTTTTTTTAATACATTTAGAATTTTTTTTAGATTTGATTTCACTGTATAAATTTTTCGATGGATTATAAATAAAATGCAACCATAGAAATTGCATATACTAAAAAGTCTACACTTTTTGATGTTGCTACTAAATATGAAAAAAGTGAAACTAAAAGTTTAAATAGTTACACTTTTTAAAATTTCACTATAAAAAAAATATATATTGCCTAAAGAAGTGTTATTAAAAGTCAATTTTGTTGTAGTGTTAGTGTATTATTTGATTATAATTTATAATTATGGGATATTGTTCAGTATGATTATTATTTTTAAAATAAATTATAAAATTTAATATTGATCCTAGATCGCATAAGATTGTAATATCGGTCTTTAAGACCAGCTTATGAAGGCATGGGCCAAACTACAATCTAAAACTTTTGAGATCAGTTCTACATAAAATGGTCTATGGTCTCGACTTCAAGACTATCCAACCAAACCCTGCACATTCGTAATTTTTAAATTCATATTCTTAATTTGGTCCATTTTCAATGTATTTATTAGGCTAAACCCTTTTAGTTACTTAAATTGTAGATTTATTTCCCTATTAAGCCATTTTGACACAAATTACTATGTCAAACAATTTCGTTCTCTATTGATAACTACAAAGAATAATCAAATTTTTTATATATCATGCACAAAAAAACAATTGCACATATAATTTTTCTTTTTCTTTCCTAGCAAATTTTTTATTGAAGCTCACTCATGTTATAATTTTTTGAGAGTTGTGTAACTTCTATTGTCACGACCCGGAACCTCCCTCAGGCCCATGACAATCCCCGCAACGTCCCTGATTGACACTCATTATCCAGAACGCCAACCGGAACTCCGCAAGGCTTATATATTAGTTTCTTTCCTTTCCTTTCCTGTGAGCAATCCTTGTTAAACATTTCATTTTAAACAATTATCGATCGTTTTCGGCTCAAATAAATCAAAAGATAATTTTTTTAAAAAGGATTTATAGACAAATATCACTATTCAAAATGTTGATTAAAATATAGCATTTTTATATAAAACAAGATTTATAGAAACACGTGTAAGAAATCTTTTGTAACGTGTAAGTAAAATAAATTCATACATACAAAAATTTACAAAGTTATAATGTACTATAATGGTTACAATGACAAGTGGCCCAAAATACACCAAGTGTTGGTGCTAGAAACCTACTGTCTGTGTGATAGAGATGTCAACTAGAATCCTCGACAAAATAGGGTATCTACAAGCTACCACAGACCTGAAATGTTTGGAAAGGAGGTGGGTGAGATTTTGCAATCCCAATGAGTAAACAGACATTATCATAAATATCTAAAGGCGAGTAAAATGGAGGCAAGTTTAAACAACAAATTACGAACCATTTCATAATGTTTTCAATTTATTTCTTAAACCATAAAATATTTGTAATTTACCAAAACAGTTGTTAAGGCTTATGTCTTTTATTAAAAACAAGGCTCAAGCCAAAACTAATCCTCGGGGATACCTTGGCCGAGGCATCTAACCGAGTCCGCCAAGGTTGTTAAAATATTCACACGTGAAACACATTTTTATTTTTAAAACAAGCCGTCCCTTGGCGTTGGCCGAGTTACACATTCACGTGGGGGTTCGACGTGAAGTGAGCTCTAATACTACCCCGGGAGTTACCCTCCTCGCCTCTACAACCGGAGTAACTATATAACTGGGTTTACCGTGCCCCTCTAATAGGCAGTCCACGGAAACCCGTCACTGCAGTGACTAACCCACCAATTTTAATAAAATTTCGACAGTATAACGTGGCTTTTATTTATTTATCCAGCCTGCATAGTAAAAACAACTTACATAAATTTCCCAATGCACTCACAAAATATAGCCACATATACTCATTTCTCATAAGCCATTCCTAGGAAAATATATATTTTTCAAGTCAATTTGCAGCCTCCAATTACTCAATTTCATAATCAATACAATATATTTTTATTTGTCACATTTATTCCTAAAACATCAAAAATCCCGTTTTAATCTCGTTCTCATTTCATAAAATACATAAAGGGCATTTAAAAATAAACTCTAGATAATTTACAATAATAATAAGTTTACTCACCGTTTGTACAAACTAAAAGCTTTCTAAGCGCCCCGATCACTACTCGTCGGGTACGACTTCTTTGCCTTTTCCGGAAGGCTCTCCTCCTAGACACATTACAAAAATTTACACAATTCATCACATTGATGCTAAATCACTATATAATTAACTTAAATCCTATACTAATGCATGGTATGAAATGCAATAGCCTAAAACGGCTTAAACGCGGTATTAACCTATTTTTGGCACTTTGCCCGATAAATTGCTAACGCGCTCCATTTTAGCTCTAAATCATCCCATTCTCTCTCCAACATTTCTAACCATTAAATATCAGCCAATAACCTTCTAAAAACAACAAAATCAGCTCACTCCCTTCCTTGGAAAATTCGGCCAAAAATGGGACATTAACTCGGTTAATTTTCTACTTTGTTTTTCTATCACGTTTAATCGTTTTTCATCATTTTCTCTTCATTTCCCTTAGAATAAAATCAATTCATCATCATTGTACAGCATTGAGCATCCAGCCAAGAGTGGGTATTGTGAAAATTTAATGATTTCTTGCCCAATTTAATTTCTAAACACATTTAACTAACTAAAACTATCAATTTAACTAAAAATCAAAACCTAAAAATTTCAATTTCTCTCCCCTAGAATTTCGTCCAGCCCTTGATATCACTTTTTGATCTCTCTCCTCAAGCATGCTAAATGGAAATAAAGGCATAGGAAAGGTAGAAATCAAGCTAAAATCGAAAAATCTTACCGTTAGACGCGTAAACGGTCGAAAACCGCGAATTTCCCTTTGAATTTTCTTGTTTCTCTTTGGTTTTTCTTTTTTTCTTCCTTTCCTCTCTATTTCCTCTCTTGTTCTTCCTTATGGCCGGCCAGCACTTAAAATTTGGGTTTAAATGGGCTGACTTTTCATTAAAATAATATTATATCATTAAAAAATGCCACATGTCACTTTCCCATTGGCCCATTTTTAAAATTTCATCCATTTGTTTCCAAATTTTCACCATACACTTGTCTCATATATTCATAGCTTAGATAAAATTCTCAGACTCATCCAAAGTCTCGGTGGAGTAATTTTTGAAATTTACACTTTTGCCCCCGTAAAAGTCAAAAATTACATTTTTGCCCCAAAAATTGAAAAATTGCCCATAGACATATTTTTCATCCCTTATACTCATACCATTCTCCAATTTGTCAAATTTGATCTAAATTCTCTCAAAATCTCAAATTTTTGTCCGTGAGTGGCAAAATTACGATTTTACCCCTACACTCCAAAAATCACCAGAATTAAACTTTTTCACTTTCTATCATTAAATTATACTCCAAATAGTTAATCTTGGTCAAAAATTTCACTCCATGATCAAATTATTATCTTAGGTGGCAAAATGACGATTTTGCCCTTGAATATCAAAATTTTTAATTTTACCCCAAATGAACCCTCGAACTCCGAACAATCATTTTTAGTCATTCTTGGGCTATAAAATATTAAATTTCATCCTACAATTCCTATTTGAGCTAGTTCGACGTTAAATCAATTTAAGTGTACCGTTAAGTACAATATCAAGTTTCGTCTATTCTTAGGTGCTTTTCTAGCGTAATAACATGTTACTCAATGCATGTATGTCATGACATGTATTTATAGGGTCGGGTTTTACATCTATTCTTTATCTTTACATTAGTTTGATAATTCTCATGTAGGAAATACTAATTATCATATTTGGAAATATAAAATTAATTGATCAAATATAATTTTCCTTATTGGCTTTTTTAATAATATATATTGTAAAACAAATTATCTTTTTTTTATATAATACATTTAATGCTCCATTTGTGGAAGTTCGCCTAACTCATAAATAACACTTTTGTCCAGTTTCAATGTATATTTTTTACTTTACTCAATCACATAGAAGAGCTCCACGTCTGAACTCCATTTACTTAACCATTTGCAAAAAGTTTCAATAATTGTATGTTTCAATTTATTGCATATTAGAATATGTTTCGCTGCTAAGGAATTGAGAATATAATTGCTTCTTCACTTTCAGGGAAACGTTTTTGCAAATGGGGTTTCTGAATCTTCTCATTGTGGCAGTAATGCCAGTTCTGAAAATAATATTGATTACTGCTATTGGCTTGTTGCTTGCTTTGGATCGCTTAAAGCTCTTGGGACCAGAGGCAAACCACCATATGAACAATGTAAATATATACATATATAAATGCATTCCTCCTTCCCTTTTCATTGGATACAAAGCACTGAATTATAGAAGTTAAGATACTTTTTATTTCTTTTTTGGTTCTTTTCTGGTGTATAGATTGTATTCTATGTGTTCAGTCCTGCACTCGCGGCCAGCAGCTTGGCTGAAACAGTCACTTTCAAAAGTCTCACTACCTTGTTAGTTTCATTCCATTCCTGACCTTGTTTTAATTTCTTCTGCTTTCTTGTCTCTGCATCTAATGATAAATTTTTATGGGGGTGGTTCACTTTTGTTGCATATTGCTTTTTCTAGGTGGTTCATGCCGGTGAATCTCTTGTTAACATTCGTTTTGGGTTCAGCACTAGCTTGGCTTCTCATAAAAATCACTAGAACGCCTAATCACCTTCAGGGCATTGTTATTGGTTGCTGTTCTGCAGGTACATTTCCTATCTATCCCTATTCTAAATTTTCCTTTAGTTTTAACCCATTATCAATAATAAAAACAATGTGAATTTGCAACAATTGTTTGGGTTGTTGGGGAAACTTGCGCAGGAAATTTGGGAAACCTGCCTCTCATTATGGTTCCGGCTGTCTGTGAGGAGCCAAGTAATCCATTCGGAGATCCATCTGTTTGCTCTACAAATGCTAAGCCATATGCTTCTCTATCTTTATCGGTATGATTTTATATATGATTCTAATTTTTTATAGATTAATACCATCTAATTTTGTCAAAGAAAAGGAAACTAAATGTATTTAGATTAGTTTCAGTTTATATATAAATATTCTGCTTTGACTACAGATTGGAGCCATTTTTATATGGTCATATGTCTATGGCATCATGCGCATGTATGCAAATAAAAGCAATGAAAGCTCCACCACTGGAATCAATTCTCCCATAGACACCTCTGAAACAGTTCCAGGGGGTTGCACACAAGCTGTCCTACCTTCAAGTAATTGCAACACTTCTTACCTGCCTCGCACCATTTCCGGTGAAAGAAGTACAAAGGTTTATGTCGACTCCATTTTCATCTAAAATTCTAATCTGTACTTGGGATTATAATTTCGATATCATCTTTGGGATTTTCATTCTAAACATTCAATTTAATTTCAATATTAAATTGAAACAATTGCTTTGGCTTTTAACCTTATTAAGATTTCTGGATAGATGTCAGGTTTGAAGAAGATAATGCCGCGTATCAAGATGATTTCGGGAAAGATTGACCTAAAGAAGGTGTTCGCACCAACAGCAGTTGCAGCGGTAATGCCAAAATGCTTACATCTGCTCGGTTCCTAGCAGAAAACATGTACCCTTTGCTATTGTTACCGCCGTAATCTATTGTTAACATCCCTTTGCTCTTCAGATTGTTGGGTTTATAATCGGGGCAGTCTCTCCAATCCGAAAACTAATGATTGGTAAAAGCGCACCTCTTCGTGTAATTGATAGCTCTGCATACATACTGGGGTATGCTTTGTTCGACATCCTATTGAGCTTCTCATAATGTGTATATATGCATCTTTTTTATTATTAAGAAATATGATATATATGATGATATCCAGGGAGGCAACAATTCCATGTATGACCTTGATAATGGGGGCAAACCTTCTGATAGGTGAAATTCCCTGTTTCTACTTTCAAGTCTTTAGTAATTGCCCTTGAATTTTATCAAAAGCAACATTGCAATTTCATGCAGGTTTAAAAGGATCAGATGTAAGCCGGACTGTGATTATAGGGATTATAGCAGTGAGGAACATCTTCTTGCCCCTCTCGGGGATCGGTGTTGTTAAAGCTGCTCACCACTTTGGCTTGGTTGGCTCAGATTCCTTGTATCAGTTCGTTCTCATGCTTCAGTACGCCGTTCCACCTGCAATGGCTATAGGTATGACAAGCTTGTGCTAATCAGCATTCCTGACTAGGATCCTGGTTTCACTTTTGAAAAATTGATTTCCACTGATCTAATCCAACTTTTGGCAGGTACAATGACACAATTTTTTCAGCTTGGTCAAGGTGAAACATCTATGATTATGCTATGGACGTATGTTATAGCCGCAGTAACCCTCACACTTTGGTCAACCTTGTTCATGTGGCTTCTGGCTTGATTTGTTGGCCAAACTTTTATCGCCATTAATGTTACATAACATCGCAAGGCTATATATGTATATTTCACAATGAAGAATGTAATGCATGATGAGTAGGTATCAAGGAATATATGATGAGTAGGATATTGGAAGGATCCAGATATCGAGTCTTGGAGACAATCTAAATATATATTCTATTTTCTTTTTCTTTAATTTTCATAATATAAACCCTATTATATTTACTATATATACAAATAAAAAAGAATTATAAATGTAACCAAAATGCTAAAATGAACTCACAAAAAATTAATATTAAGTTCAAAACTAACTAAGAAAATAAACAAAAAATACACGAATATTAAGAAACATTGATATAATAAAAGATAAACTGTGAAAAATTTAATTACTTGAGTTTTGTTGGATTGATGTTTTACTATTTTTATTTGTTGCTTGCATTTTGGTTTCAGAAGAATTACTATAAATTAAAATTTAAAAGCAATATCATAATTGATCAACATAAAAGTAATATTATAATTGATTTAAAATATCTATTAAACTCGTGTCAAAGCAAATATGCTTTTTGAGCATTTCTCCTTTATTTTTTAAATTAAGAATCTCCTTCACTCTTATAAATAAGAAAATTGGATTTCAAATTTTCCGAAAACAATAAAAAGAAATTATTAAGTTAAAATTTGGTACATACATTAAAGTATTCCAATCAAGCTGGCAGGCCAATTTATTGACAAATACAATATTTAAAATCAAGCCAATGAAAATAAAAGTGCAATGTCAAAATTTTTGCACCTTATATACAATATTTTTGCCACAAAACACTCCCTATTTAAGAAAAATAGGTTGTACCAAGATTTTCCAAAGAGAATCGGTGGCCATTAGGTTAGATTGGCTTTAATCGTAAATATTCTTTCTTCTTTCCTTGCCGAAACAATCAGGTTATCATGCGTAAGTCATTTTGCTGCCTAATTTTAGGTTTATTTTCTTTGCCCTAGGCTAAAAAGAACTAATTAATTTATCTACATTTATCTTTTTATTCCATATATTCTAAATTGATACGAGTACTATAGTGGAACTGTCTAATTTATTTGTCAAATTAAATTACACCTCTAATTACAATAAATTTAATTAATAATTGATTGAACTAGTACTCTCTTGAAAGATCTCATGGAAATCATGTGATATTACAGTAAACTAAGTAGTCCATCTCACGCTCCTTTCTTTGTGATATTCTATATTTATTTTGTGAACTATACCGTACTTCATTTTTAATATAGAAATAAATTTTTTTATTTATAAAAGTTAGGAGGAAGGAGGGTCCAAAGATGCTCAATTAATTGTAATAACAACAAGTTATATGCCATTTATTGCATAGGTTTTCTTCATAAATTTATATAATTTCAAATCTTAGTTATGAAAATATTTTTATATATTTATTTTTTTATACATGTAAGATTGGGTTACAAATTTATGAGAGATAGTTTTCTCATATGATTACTTACACTACTGATACATGAGGGTATTTCCATAGATATTTGAGTGAAATATTATATGGAACTCTCATAGCAAGTCATGTTTAGTGAACTTGTTTCTTAACAAGCACCTCCATACTATTCCCAAGCATCTCACATATTTCAATCTATGAGATCAATTGCTCACTTCTAAAGTAAAGAGACTTAACATGTACTAGCCTTTGAGTATTGTCAATGCCCTTATTCTTGACAATACAATGACCAGGAACATATTTAGGAACAAGGTTTTTATGCATAAGAATCTCATAATTATTTATAATTTTTTTAAAAGGCCATTATGTTCCAAGAACTTTATCTACATAAGTTTCTCATAACTCTTTATAAATAAACTCATTGATAAAGAAATACTTCATATATTATATAAAATATTCATAATTTATTTAACATGAAATATAACTAATTAATATAATGCTTTACAAGCACAAAATCAATTGGCTTGCAAGACTTACACTAACATATATATATATATTATATAAATACATTTGCCCAACTGAATTCTTCTTAATCAATTAGCCCTATATGTCCATATAGAGCCGAACTATGGGGAGTTTATAAGGGACCAAGCCTTCCATAGGATTTGGGTTATAGGAGGATTGATCTTCAAATCGATAACATGTTGACCGTTCAAGGTATAACATCTCCTTTATCACATCCCTGTTCTAATGCAGACTTGATTAATGCCATACAAAACCTTCTCCATCGCCAATGGGAAGTGCAGCCTCGACATGTTTTACATGAAGGGAATAAAGTGGCAGATTTTATGGCTAATCTTGCTTCTCTCAAGATGATTCAGATTTATTTTATCACAATTCACTTTTGGGGTCTAATAATCTATTATTAGCAGATGTATTAAGAGTTTGTTTCCCATGTATGATTAGAATATAAAAATTTCTTCTCCCAAAAAAATTATTAATATCTTTGACTCTAACAAAGTTTAGATGAATAAAAGAAGATAACAGAGATAGGAAGGAAATGCACAAGAAGCTCTAGCTGAGACAAGATCAAAAGGAAAATACATTAATTTCTATATTTCCGTATATATAATTACATTTGCCCAACCGAATTCTTCTTAATCGATTAGCCATATATGTTTATAAGTCATGTGCTAATTTGATTCTTGCTGATCAAAATTTTCAAACTAAGATTGCTTTTTATTGTCTATGATTGTTGATTAAAATTTATATTCGTTAAAAATTTTGAATAAATTAATCTTCAAATGTGTACTTATTAATATTTAATTCGATAAGGTATTTAAAATAATTTCAGTTAAAATTGAAAAAATTTGATATAAAAAAAGGTCAAACCAAAACATTATATGTGTGATGGACTTAGTAAAATCCTTATAGCAAAATTTTATACCTAGCTTTAGGGGCGAAGTTGGGATGGTCTTTTCCCCTAAAGAGAAAAGGGACAATCTCATTTTGGTATCTCTAGAATTTATAATTTACATGAAAAATTTGATGAGTTGCTATCCCTTGTATTTTGGTACAATTAAGCAACGGTCTACGTTCACTTGCAATAGTCTTGCATCAATTTTATGATTGTTTATTATCTTAAGAGTGATTATAAAAAAAATCTCATATCTGGTAAATTAAAGATATTTTGAGCATATAAATATAATAAATTTATATTCACTATAACAAATTGGTTTTAAGTTAAATACCCATTCTAAAAATTTAATATGTTATCATAGTGGGTACCACCTTCATTTGTTGATGAGCTCTCTATGCGTCCTTTCCAATTGATTCATATTACGTGACAGATTCATACAGAGGCGAAGGGAGGGGAGCTAGTAAGGGCTCCGACCCTCTTAAACTTTTAAAATTTAATAATTTGTTTTGTTTTTTTTCAAATTTTATTGTTTTGCTTCCTATTTTTAAAAAAAAATTATAATTTTGTCCCTACTAATTTTGAATTTCTTATTTTCGTCCCATCAAATATGAAATTCTAGTTTCGCCACTGAATTCGTAATCTTTACATGTGAGAAAGAGCATTAAAATGATACTAAAAAAATCTCACACGCTTTAAATTAGGGATATCTTGAACATATAAAATAACAAAGATCTCTCCATCTATACATTACTAGGATTGCGACAATGAACATGAATTTGAAAGAGTGAGTCCTTGATCCACCAGTGTTTAAAATTTAAATGTGCATTTGGATGGGAATTGGAGTGATAAAGTTGGATTAGAACTCAGCAAAGAAAGACCTAAGGATAGTTGGACTTTACGAAGATGTGGAATGGGCACACCCGTTGACGGCATGCGCCATAGTGGCACGGACTATTGGCAAGTGCGACATGAGTACGATCAAGACAACAAATTTGGGTATGATAATAAAAGACAAAAGGGAGTTGAAAATCTGATCAAGTTGTAGGTGGCGTTAGTCATTTTTTGAGGTACCTATTAGGTTTTTTGTGTATAATAAATGTGGAATTTTATTTATAATTCAATAACAATAAATGTCATCTAATATAAAAACTAAGATCTACCATAAGAAAATTATAGATCAAGATATACGTATCTTAAAAGTAATTCAAGTACCTCAACTCCAAAATAGATTAAATTTAAATTTAACACCAAGATTGAAGTACCTCAAAAGCGATTTAAGTGTCTCACCACTAGAGGGATTCACGCTTCTTTTTTTTTTTAGGGTTCTCTATTATCTGAAAGCTATTACTAATTAATTATGATAGCTGACTAAGTAGTAACCCTTGCTTTTATAGGTAAACTAATGGACTTCGATACATTAGATATAATCATAGTCTAACAAGACTTATATATAAAACCCAAAAAAAAGAATATGCGTGAGATCCTTAGAGATCTCTCTCAATAGCTATGGATCCAAGTCCACGTCATGTGATGACTAATATTTTACTTGAAATTTCACTTAATCTAATATTATTACTTAATTTCTTAAATTAATTAAGAAATCTTATTTACCCATTAATCGTAGTAATGTCGATCAACACATTGCAACTGACCATTACAGAGAAAAGAATTATCAATGAGGTCTCTTTCATTGCAATCTTTATTATTGAATTCTTAGATCTAAGGACAGTTAATAAATTGTGACAGAGCTCTTTTTAATTATTGACAGTGACAGATATATGGAGCTTTTTAATTGGATGTTGTTCAATGTATGTATCTTATACACTACATCCACTTGTTTGTTTTAAGGTCACTACCTCAATGGTGGAGTTAAAACATTCTATCTTTTTGATAAAGGAATAACAAGTGTAGGCTTTAAATAGTTTGTCACATTTAGTCTAGAATAACTTTTTTTTTTTGAAAATTGGAATTTATTAATCATGGGTCGAACATGGCAAAATTTTTCTTTTGTCTAGAATAATTTTGACAAACAAGAAACTGAAAAACTATAACTCTCGCTTAATAGTTTATCAACTATTAGCATAATTTTTCTACAATGTTACCAAATAATTTCAAATCATATCATATATGTCATAAATAAATAAAATAACCATTAAATATATATATATATATATATATATATGAAATCAATAATTGATGTAACAATTTATTTATCTAATAAGTAAATAATAAAATTAGTTCTTAAGGGCTTATATCTAACAGTATCTAGCTAGACATCCCCATGTCTAGGTACATAGTGTTCTTAGAGCTTGTATTCTTATCTTGCTTGTACTTGATAAGACCAAACAAAATGCGTAAAATGCATAATACTAAACAAATTGTTAAGACTTTAGAAAATGTAATAACATCTAGCAATAAATGAATTCTAATAGGAATTGTAATGCGGATGAATGAACTTTCTTATAGTATTTACGTATCTAGTATATTATTTGATTATAATTTATGATAATTGGATATTATTCAGTATTTAAATTATAAGATTTAGTGTCAAGCTTAGATTGCACAAGACCATAGTATTGGTCCTAGGGATGATCCTATGAATGCTTGGACTGATCTGTAATCCGAAACTCTTAAAGACAGATTCTACATAAATGGTCCATGATCTCGACTTCAAGACCATTTCATTCACTAAAAAAGAAACTAATCAGAGAAGAGAGCCCCCTGCATTTACAAAAACTGCGGATGTCAAAAGATCTGCAGTAGGTAAGCACAACCTCCTCCACCTACAACCCCAAAAATTAGTTTCAAGGAGAAAGAGCAGTATCTGCTATGGCCATGAACGAAAGAAACTCGTGGGACAGACCCCTATACAGGATGTGCCAACTCATAAACAGCGAAAGGCAACAAATAAACCCCAATTAAGTAAAGAAAAGAATAGAATCTATGCCAGTTCCAACCTATGAGCAAACATCGGCATTTGGCACATTCCAGAGCACCTTACAACAGCAAGCCACCATGAGATGATAAGCAACAAAAGCTCACCAGCATACCATGGAACCAGTCACGATCCCAAGTCGATCCCTCAATAAGAACGTAATAAACAACCTCAAAACAAGCAACTATCTAGAGACAATGTCACGACTCGGAACTCCCATCGGGCCCGTGACAACCTTCGCGACGTCCTGATAAGCACTCATTACCTCGAATGCCGATCGAAGCCCCGTAAGGCTTAGCATCAACTTTCGCATCTCCCTAGTGAGCGACAGTTATTAAATCTCACATTTCAAAAAAATCATAAGTCATTTCCAAATCAAAACAATAAAATATTACTTTCTGGCTCACAAGGACATTTTCATCATTTTTCTTCGAAAATACCGAAACTCGCCAAAAACATGGTGTAAAAGCTAAATATATTCATACATACTTTAAATAAAATAACTGAAGAATAAAATTACTTTTACAGTGACACATGGGCCCCCAACTAACTAAGAAGATGTAGGGCTATGAACCCTTACTTTCTAGGATGCAACTCCGAGATTAATTCTCGTCTTAATCAACTATCAACAAATTGTCCTTAGCTTGAAAAATGGATAGGAAGAGGGGTGAGATTATGATTACATAATCCCAATGAGTAAACAATTACCATCAAAAGCATCTAAAGCCGAGTAGATGGAGACAATATAAAAAAAAACGTTATATTTCAAAAATGTTCATAACGTAAAATTCGTTTCGATCTATACCAAACAATTTCTTTTCATCAAAATTTCCCTGGCTTATGAGTTTCTTAAACTTGGCCCCTACCAGAATCATTCTCGCAGGTACCTTCATCAAGGTATCCCATCGAGACCGCCAAGGCTGTTTAATGACCCATACCCATAAACATGTTTTCACATCTGACACACAGCTGTTCCTTGGCGTTGGCTGAGTCTCACTCTCACGTGGTGGCCCGAACGTGAGGTGCACTCAAATCAAACCTCAGGAGATACTTCACCCAACATCTCCTCCCGGAGGTAAGTATATATGTCACGACCCGGAACTCCCCATCGAGTCCGTGACAATCGCCGCGAAGCCTCGACAAACATTCTTCACCCCGAATGTCGATCGAAACCTCGCAAGGCTCTCGTATCAGCTTTCGCACTTCCCCAGTGAGCAATAGTTATCAAATAATCAAAATACGAAGGATTACAAATCATTTCCAAATCATAACATAACATTTTTTTTTT
>NC_030859.1:6629316-6631877 GCF_000208745.1 Theobroma cacao
CACCAAAAACTATTATTTCTTAATCAAATCACCTAGAATAACATCCCATTCTTCCTCATTATTCACTTAGAGAATTCAGCTATTGATGGGCACCAAACCTTTGGTGGTTTTCTTCACTTGTTTTCATGCTACACATCATTAATCACCTAAAAACATTAACATACCTAAAAATCAAACCAATCCAAGATCATTCTCTCTCCATACCCATTTTGATCAGCCATGAATTCATCATGAAAACATGTAATTTAACCCTGGAAATTAAGGGAAAATGCTTGGGTAAGGTAAATCACTAGCAAAATCAAAGATATTTTACCTTTGCTTGATCAAATCCTTGAATTCCAACACTTTCTCTTTGATTTGTCCCACCTAGGGTTTGTTTTTCCTTGGTTTCTCTTCTCTTCTAGTTTTGTTGATCACTATGGGAGAAATAGGCTGATTTTTTGCCTTTTTATAAAGAGATAATAAAATAATAAAAACATGACACATGGCATTTCCTTATTGGTTCAAATTTTAAATATTTGACTTTTAATTCTTTAATTCTCCACCACACATTTCTCATGTTTATCCATTTCCATGATGAATAAAATCCCTTGGTCTTGACAAGTGTCGAGGTGAAAATTTACCGACTTACCCTTGAGGTGGCAAAATTACCATTTCACCCCTATACTCCAAATTATACCAGAATTAAAATTTTTCACTTCTAAACCTCAAATCATACTCCAATAAGTTAGATGGGGCCAAAAAAAATCTTTTCTAAAATTTTTCATTTTGTCCCCAAGTGGCAAATGACCATTTTGCCTCTAGATAGTGAAAATTCTAGTTTGACTCCAAATTGATCCTCGAACTCCAAATCACCATTTTAAATCATTCTGGACTGTGAAACTCTTAATTTCACCTTAAAATTCCTATTTGAACTAGTTCGAGGTATAAATCGACTTACTTGTACTTCTAAGCACAATACCGACTTTTAAATATTCTTCCAAGGTTGTTCAAATATATAATCACTCTATCAGTCTCATGTGTAACATGGTAGATAATTTAGGGCTGGGCTTGACATTTCACCTCAGCTAAGGTGACATCCAAAACATCCATAGATCCTTAAACTACTCAAGAAAATTTAAATAAATTTTTATTCATTTATTACGTTCAATCAAGTTTTTGTATTTTTATTTTGAATCTAATAAGTCTGATTGACTAATTACCATTAGTCAAATGTCACTTGTTATTTTATATCTACATGACATTGATGTGGAAAGTGAAAAATGCTACATGGTTATATTATTATGTCAAATTAGTATATCAAGTCATCATCAATCATGATATATCAGTATGCCATTTCATCATTAATTATGATATGATAGCATGACATGTCAACGTCACACAATATACAATGACAAATGATATTTTGATTAAGTGAATCATTAGTTATAAGAGTTTATTTAACTCAAAATAAAAGTATAAGGATTTATTTGACTCAAAATAAATTATAGGCAATAAAAGTATAAGAGCTTATTTGAATTTTCTTAAATAATTTAAGACTTTTTTAAGTATTATACCAAGAAAATAAAAGAAGATTACCACAGTCATTTCTTAAAACCCCTCCTTATCTATCATTTTATCAAATGATTAATTGTAAATATAAATATTTACTTATATAAAAAATTTATACTTTTTTTATAAAACATTTAGTAATCCATCTTTTACTAAATTTTTTTATTTACAAAAAACAAAAGTTTTGGCTTTGCCTAGTCTAGCATGGTAAGTTTTCTAATTTGGAAACAAATTTTAATTTTGAATTTACCATTATTAAGTATTTTATTAATTTAATTGCTAACATATCATAAAATTAAACTATAAAAAAATGAAGAAAAGAACATTAATTAATCAAATGATTACTATGATGACTTATTTTGATTGTTAATGTCACGACCCGGTACTCCCCTCGAGTCTGTGACAACCGCCGCGGTGTCCCGGTAGACACTTATTGCCCGAAATGTTAACCCGAAACCCCGCAAGGCTTTACTATCAGTTTCTTTGTTCCCTTGTGAGCAACAATTGTCAAATATCGTATTCTAAAAGATTTTAAGCTGTTTCCAACTTTAAACAAATAAAATATTAATTTTTCGTCTCACAGGGGTATTTTGGTCATTTTTTTCAAAAATTTTGAAACTAGCTAAAATGTAATATACAAGTACAAAACACATAATTCATATTCAAAATGAGTTTAAAAGTCTAAAATCTTCATTTAAAACGAAATTATGGTTATTTGAATATAATAAGAAAATAAAAGAAATATTAAGTAAAATATTCTATTTTCTTATAAAACAATATTTATAGAGTTATACGTGAATAATTTTTATAGCGTAAAAGCTAAATAAATTTATACATACTTAAATACAGTAAGCCAAAATATTTAATTTAATTTACAATAACAAGAGTGCCCCCGAATAAACAAAAGTAAAGAGGACTGTGAACCTACGGTTTGGAAAATGCAGATCCCACTGTAGTCCTCGATGAGATCAGCTATCTACAGTCTATACTGAACCTGAAATGGGTGGAAA
>NC_030859.1:6648721-6715334 GCF_000208745.1 Theobroma cacao
AAATTTACACTTTTGCCCCCGTAAAAGTCAAAAATTACATTTTTGCCCCAAAAATTTGAAAATTGCCGATAGACATATTTTTCATCCCTTATACTCATACCATTCTCCAATTTGTCAAATTTGATCTAAATTCTCTCAAAATCTCAAATTTTGTCCGTGGGTGGTAAAATTACGATTTTGCCCCTATACTCCAGAAATCACCAGAATTAAACTTTTTCACTTCCTATCATTAAATTATACTCCAAATAGTTAATCTTGGTCAAAAATTTCACTCCATGATCAAATTATTATCTTAGGTGGCAAAATGACGATTTTGCCCTTGAATATCAAATTTTCCAATTTTACCCCAAATGAACCCTCGAACTCCGAACAATCATTTTTAGTCATTCCTGGACTATAAAATATTAAATTTCATCCTACAATTCCTATTTAAACTAGTTCAAGGTTAAATCAACTCAAGTGTACCGTTAGGTACGATATCGGGTTTCGTCTTTTCTTAGGTGTTTTTCCTAACATAATAACATGCTACTCAGTGCATGTATGTCATGACATGTATTTATAGGGTCGGGTTTTACAGTTAATTTTCCCCAAAAATAATGGTTCTCTTCTTTCAAACAACACTTTTGTCAAGTTTCCTTTGTGGTTCTAATGCCAGTTCTAAAAGTAATATTGATTACTGCTACTAGCTTGTTGCTTTCTTTGGATCGCATAAAACTCTTAGGGCCAGAAGCTACCCACCATTTGAACAATGTAAATAAATGCATTCCTCCAACCCTTTTTACTAGATACCAAATTATTTATTGCTAGGTTCCAATTTCACATGATAACATAAGCTTATTTATTAGTTTTTTGGGTTTTTCTGGTGTATAGATTGTATTCTATGAGTTCCGTCCTGCACTTACGGCCAGCAGCTTAGCTGAAACAATCACTTTCAAAAGTTTCACTACCCTGTTAGTTTCATTCCATCCCTGACCATGTTAGTTTTAATTTCTTTTGCTTTCTTGTCTCTTCATATATTGATAAATATTTATAGGGGTGGTTCACTTTTGTTGCTTGTTGCTTTTTCTAAATGGTTCATGCTGGTGAATCTCTTGAAAACATTCGTTTTGGGTTTAGCATTGGCTTAGCTTTTCATAAAAATGACCAAAACTCCTAAACACCTTCAGGGTATTGTCATTGGTTGCTGTTCTGCAGTACATTTCCTATCTATCCCTATTCTAAAATTTTCCTTTAGAAACAATGTAAATTTCCAACAATTGTTTGGGTTGTTGGGGAAACTTGTATAGGGAATTTGGGAAACCTGCCTCTCATTATGATTCCAGCTGTCTGTGAGAAGCCAAGTAATCCATTCGACGATCCATCTGTTTGTTCTAGAAATTCTAAGCCATATGCTTCTTTATCTTCATCAATCTGTCATGATTCCGGATTTGGGTTGTGACATCACATGTCATGCGCAATTAAGATGCCTTCCAAATTCATAGTATAAAAACTAAAGCTCTTCGTATCAAAGGTTTGTTGGGTAACTCAAGGTCAAATTTTATCAAGAGTACGTTTTTGCTATGGAGATGGGTTTTACTTAACTAAAATTGTGTGGTTCGAATGTGTTAGACTTGACCGTGTAAGTTTAAAGGCAATAGTTAGATGAAGTATATATGATATACTTAGGCAAAGAGTTGTCACTTAACTGAACCTAGGAATCACATAAGAGATATGATCGATAAACTAAGTTATCTACCCAATTAAGCATGGCATAGAGTGTTGATTAACTCAAGATCATTGTACGTTGAACGAGGTTCTAGTCCACTAGAAAGATCCTTGTAGAAACTTTCTAAAACGGCTTTGAGGGTTGTCATTTTGCATAAAATAGTGGGAGAACTATTTAAAATGTTAAAACCTTGTTTTAATAGTATATGCTTGGTAATTTACAATTTCTTATTTATTCATCAGGCTATTTTTTTTATATATTGCTAAGGCTAACAACCTGTCACTCCAGAGCATTTTGGATGCACACTAGACCAACCTATTGGAATGTTACTAAAACAAGAGAATTGTTCTCAAACAAAAGGTTGTCTATCTATAGTAAGCTTTGCCATAAGCTCATGTTGAGGTAAATGGAAATGAAACATGGGATGCTCATTAGACTCATTAAGCCACATATATGATATTGGCTACTATGACTCAAAAACTTTGAAAGAAACATAAGAGCATGTATGCTAAATGTATGACTTTACAAGCAAAAGAATTGTTCTATAAGCAAGGTTATACATAAACGTATGAGATAACATATAAATTGTTTCTATGTGAAAAACAGAAAAGATAGTTCTATTAGAAATATGATTTAAGGCTGCTAGGCTTTATAGCAAAGCTACAGTAATGAGATATTGTTATGAGTAATGAACTAGGTTTTTCAACTTGGTTCTATAGTCTCTACCGAATCTATTCATAGTTAAGAATGAAGTTCCATTGGATGAAACTTTCATTATGTTGTCGGTTTAGTACACGCAAGTATATGTATCAAACAACTAATATAGAAGTAAGTAGAGCATCGTATCACACAGGGAATTACTCTTAAATTCTCACTAAGTACTAAAATTATTCCAACTTAATCTGTACGACCCCTCCACGGTAGCTACCGGCGTCTGAGACCTTCGGAAAAGACTCGTCAAGTCCCAAAGAAGCCTTACTCAAAATGCCCGTTAGTTCACTATATACGATCCCATTCCATATTGATACTAAAAACAATATACTCCCATACCATGATTTAAACAATAAACATAATAATCGATTCAAGCTTTAAACCATTTAATCACAAGTATATACATCGAGATTTACATTCTTCAATTATTTACTTATAACAAAACCAATATCTGTTTACAACTTAATAAATAAAGTGCTATGATTCGATCTCTAACAGCGAAGCAACTAGGGATAAAATGCTATGAGATGCCCTTATCTATTTGCGATGGACCATACACGTCGATGATTACACGTTAGGCCGATCCCTGTCTACAAAAAGGGGAAAAAGAGGGGTGTGAGTCTCACAGACTTAGTGATCATCGGCTCCGTGAGCAAGGCGTAGATGGGAAACAAGCAACAAGGTTGAGGTTTTGAATAATAAAACTTGCAAGAGTAGATAAAAATATTTAATTCAAACGGAGATTTGTGCCTCATATATATATAAGAAAATATTGAGAATCTCTTGTAAGTCGTAATCAACCATATTGTATATCAAATCAAGTAAACTTTTGTGTAGCGAGAAGGTTAATAACCATTTTCAAACTAAATCAGTAAAATATCATTTTAAACCTCGTCTTTGTAAAAGATCTCTGCGGTCGAAATTATCTCATGTAATACTCAAATCAAATCAATAAAGTTGGGCAATCTCCCACGAAACCAAATAGTAACCAAGTTTATACACAGTTCGTAAATCGCCTCGCACACGAGGGTAAAATTCATATAATTGTAAAACTACGGAGAGTTGCAGAAAACCGTATAATTTCGTTCTCACCATGCAAGAAATAAAAGTTTGAAAACCCAAAGAGATGTTTGTCTCGAGTAGGAAATCAAATAAAATTTGTGGTCCCGCTACCAGGTAAAAACTTCCGGGAGCCTCACTCCACCAGATCCCACATGCCATGACAGTCTCAACGATGTTGGCCAACATTGGACATATCAAGCGGTCGCAACCGTGTAATCATCTGGTGGCCTAGCCACGCATACATATATCACAAGCCGTGGTCCCCACCATGCCTAACTGCCAGTCGGAGACCCAAAGGTTCTCTAGCTAGAGCTCACTCATGCACGAGGGTCACACTTAACCGAAGTGACAACCAGCCTACTCTCGAATCTCTCAATTTGTAAAACCATTTTTAAATTGTGTTATGTCCTTGTCGTAACGTGCAGGTCCGGGAACCCGATCGCTAGACATGGAGTGATTTGGGAGTCGCCACCAATCTTTTTTTTGTTAGGTGTGATTGGCCACCTGATTTTGTCCTACTCAACGAAATCCTAAATTAATTTTAAGTCCGTCGAAATAACGATAAACTGGTCTACATATCCTTTAGATTTGGGTTCTGGAGTACGGTTACGCACGGGGAAGGATTAGCACCCCCGTGACGCCCATTCCACAAATGGTATCATTTAATCATATATTATCCTAACCCATTAATTTTATTCTTATGTTTTCTTAATTGTTATTTATTTATTTCATCTTTTATTAGAATATTTTATTTCATTTTTTTACGGGTTTAACATGCACATGATGCAATTGTGAAATGCGTGGCATAAAATCGAGATAATGCCAAACGAAAATCCTTTATTGAGTGTATTTTCCGAATTCGCCCATCGTACTGGTGGGATCCGAAAGTATTCTCTCACCTAGGGAAATACCTTACCAACTCGCCTTTGCAAGTTTACTTGGTAGATCCCATCATCGGGATAGTCTTTTGTGAGTAAAAAATAATGTTTTCATGAATGCAAATCCTAATACGGGTAAAAGCCTTTTATTAAAGATATTTCTCCGAACCCTCCCATCGTATCGGTGGAGTTTAGAGGTATCTTTTCACCTAGGGAGTTTACTGATGAAACTCGCCTTCGCAAGCTTTCTCGAAAAGTCCCATCATTGGGATTTATACCCGTATACAGAATATATATATATGCCATGACATTTAACAATGCAACGATGATACGTGATGCACTCGTACACTCGATATTTGTTTATGATCTTTCACAAAATTTACTACTTTTCTTTGTGTGTGTATTTATTATGAACAAATATTTTACATTAATTATGCATTTTGCTATATAAGTGTTTATTTATTTTACTATATGAAATTTTTTTAGAACTATATATTTTTTAGATCAAGTATTTTCTATTATTCGTAATTATTATTATTATTATTATTCATGCATATGTATTTTCTATTTTTGTATTATTATGATTAACAAATTTATTGTTATCATTAATTTTTTATTTTTTTATATATATTTTGATTAATTGGTGATTAAGTATATACGATTTTTTATTTGTTTAAAATTAGAAACATTAGAATTTCGAATTAGGACCTTCCCATCGTACTGGTGGAGTCTTAATTGAAATCCTTAACCTAAGAAAATTCACTCGAAATTGCGACTTCTCGCATTCTGAATGGGCATCCCATAATCGGTATTACCTATACATTATTCTTGTGATTTATATATTTTATTTCATTTTTATTGTTATTTTTATTTAATATTATTATCTTAATTATCATTATTAATATTATTTTCATTTATTATTTTTATTATTTTTTTTTCTAAAACATTCTATATTTTTTTGATTGATTTTTTATTTTTATTTAAACTAAGCAAATAAGCAAATTTTTAATTAAATAGAATGGATAAGCCCTAAATAACAAGTCCAAATTCACAATAAATGGGAAAGGCCTCACCTTGCTTGGGCTAGGGTGATGGCTCAAGTTATCTGGTCCGCATAGGAGCATCCCGAGCTTGCTTTGTTGGTCCGTTAGGCTCCCTTTCGAACGATGCCCTTTAGGCGTTGATCCCTCTTTATTCCTTACTCTATTGAGACGACGCTATTTAGACTCTAAATCTCGATATATAAGCCCTTTTTTTTTCTTTTCTCTCATTTTCACCCATCATTTTCTCTCTCTAGCCGGTCACCTTCTCTACCTTCTCTCTAGAAAATTTTCTTCTTCTTCTTTTTTCTTTCTCTCTTTCTTTCTTGGTCGTCAGATCTCTCTCCCCTCTTTTTTCTTCTCGACGTCACTCTTCTCTCTCCCTTTCCTTCACCGGCTCCATTTTTTCCTCTCTCTTTCTTCTTTTCTTTCTTTCCTTCCCTCTCTTTCTTTGCTTTTTTCTTCTTCCTTTCCTCTCTCTCTCTGTCGGTGTCGGTTTTCTTTCTTGTCGTCGATCCCCTTTTGCCTTAGGTCAGTAAAAAGCCGGCTACCTTTTTCTCTTTCGTGCCGCCAGTTGGATCTCCCTCTCTCACTTTTTGGCACCGCTTAGATCTAACCACCAGATCTGGGTTTGACCGAATCGGGGCCTTTAACCCAAACCTCTTTTTTTTTTTGCTTTTTGGTTGATTTTATTATGGTTAGGATAGCTGGTTGCTAGAACACTTAAGTTTTTTTTTTTCTTTTGATTTTTGGTTGTTGCTGTTGGATTGGATCTGTTTTCTTGTTTCTAGAAAAAAAAATTTTCTTTTTGAATCATTTTCTCTTTGGTTTTTCTCCTTGATTTTTGGCTATGTTTTCTGGCTTTCAAAAAATCTCTCCCTCTCTTGTTTTTCAAGTCGTGAATCTTTAAAAGCCAAGTTGTCCAAAAATTTGGGCAACCCGGTAATGGGGTTTTGGCACCAAGGAGTTGGTAGCCAGAACCCCCATCATTCATGGTGGTTGAGGGAAGGGATAGCTGGGCGTACGCCCAGCCATTCCTCTTTTTTTCTCATTATTTTATTTTATATTTTATATTTTATTATTTTTTTAAATGGGTGTCTACAGTCCTTAAAAGCTCATCTCAAAATTATTTCCAAAGCATTCAACATAGGGTATGATAAAATCTATCATTTTCTCAAAATGAATTTATGCATGAATTTCAAAACAATAATTTGCATGGTGGATAAGCAATATAATCATGAATGCACACTGCACAAATATAAGGCACATATTTTGAGGTAAAACAGTGCGAATGGCTTGTTTCTCAAATTTTAAAACTCTTTACATATAATTTATACATATATATATATATATATTCAAAATGATTTCTAAACATAATTTGCAACCACAATTTCCTAAGATTGCTACCAACACATGCTATCCACAATTTTCGCATTTAAAATAAATCATACGTATAGGTATATATTTATGAAAATTTTTAAAATTGACACCCCCTACTCACCTCACAATAGCGGGATTATTACGTCGCTATTGATTCGTACGTGTGTATAAATATTCTTGTTTACCAGTCATGTGCTTCGTCTGGCACGCTTCCACATAAACTTTCCTAG
The DNA here is from genome assembly GCF_000208745.1 of Theobroma cacao. Lineage (NCBI taxonomy): Eukaryota > Viridiplantae > Streptophyta > Magnoliopsida > Malvales > Malvaceae > Theobroma > Theobroma cacao. Next base: position 6,655,728 of record NC_030859.1, read on the forward strand.
CAACAATTTAAACCCAATATACTTAATCACACACTTGTATGGAGAGCAGCTTAATAAAAATTCCTTAACCAAATTGCATATCTTTCATCCAAAATATGCACAATATTAAACCACCCATAAACCTTAATATAATATTAACTTACCATTTTTTTCTCTTTTTTTTTTGTTTTTAAAATCTGGCTACTCCCTCTTCTCTCTAACATTAACAGTTTCCATTGATATACTCTTTCACCCCAAAAGCTGTCGCCTTTCCTCTCTCTTCCTCACCAAAAACCGACAGCATCCCTTCTCTCTCATTATCCTAAAAGCTGTTTCCTTTCCTCCCTTTATCTCACCCAAAATCAACGACACTTCTTCCCTCTCACTCACAACCGACTGCTTCCTCTCTTTCTTTCTTTTCCTCCCTTTCTTTCTCATTTCTTCTTTCTTTTCTTCTTAGCTTTGGTCGGCTTCATTCTCTCCCTCACAACTGACTTCTCTCTTTCCTTTTTCCTTCTTCAAATATCCGGCTTTGACTTTTTTTTTCTTTCTTTTCTTCCTTTCTATTCACTTGGCCGGCTCCCCATCATTTCTTCTCTTTTTTTTTCTTGTCTTTTCTTCCTTTCATCCTTATCTCATTTTACTTACCANACCCCTACCTCCTTCACTTAATTAAAAATGAATTTAGGACCCTTTGTAAAGCACACATGGGCAGCTGCAGATCAGCTTTTACCATTTTCTTTTATTATTGTTCGGCCCCCATCATTCTCTTCTCTTCTTATTAATTTTTATTTTTTTAAGTTGCATATTGATCACATGGGCAGCTGCCTTTTCTTCCCCTATATTTATATTATTATATATTATATATATTTTTTATTAACTTTAATTAACATATTTGCTCTTAATCCTTGATTTTATTTTATTTACCACATAATCCTCCAACTTTCGTATTTTAAAATTCGATCCATTCGACGCATTTAAAAAATTTTATTTTTCTTTTATCTTTACTCCTTTACACATATACAATCGAAATATCAAAAGTGCATTTCAACGCGGTATCACCATAATATTTAAATATTTATTTACTTGTGCTAGCTCGATTTAATAAAACACGTGGGTCTCACTTACATCATTTATCTTCAAAATTCATTCGTTCTTCTTCTTCTCCCCCACTTAAATTGATCGTATAATCCTTCTTCAGACTGATTCCCTTAATTAACAAAATATTAATATTTTTAATATTTTTTTATTATAAAATAATATTTTATTCAATTATTTTTCTCATCCGTAACCACTCTTTGACACTTAAATTTACATCAAATGACCTTTCGTACTATCGATAAGGTCTTATTGACTACTAAACGAGGTCACGGGTGTTACAATCTCCCCCACTTAATTAGAATTCGTCCTCGAATTCAAGTCAGCATCAGATTACTCATGTCACTTTACAATCATACTTCACTTCCTTCTTTATAGGGATTTTAATCTATCCGCCTCATTTATTTTTGTTTCAACTAAAACACGTTACATAGGTCCCTTGTCATCTTAGAAATCAAAACCACGATACTCTTCACAATTGTCTGCTATTATCACCATGATACAAGTATGCCTTGAACTCCATTATTAATTTTTAAACATATTTCCATCTCAATCCTGCCTATTTCGATCACAATCATGGTTACTTATATATGCCCAATCATTATATGTTTACTTCATTTCGTGCTAAGCTTCTCGACATTCATTCATCTTGGTCCCATATACTATTACATAACTCAAAACACTATAAACACACCATTTTCATTCCTGCGTATATTTTCAACATTGGGGGAGGTTCAAGCCTTCAATTATTCCCACATACGTCATATTTACTTTGCTTCTAGGCAATTTAATTCTTTTTAGTTTTTCCGTAACGTGCACGCCTTAAGATTCACACTTCAACCTCATTCTTAAGCCAATGAGATTTACATCATGCAAAAAGGCAACTCACTTGCAAAAGTTAACTTTGATTGTAGTTCTTTCGTTCACCATCAATTTCTTTTCATTAGTTCAATTCCTTCATGTCTCAAAGCATGACATCATTATTAACAAAGTTAAATTTCATCTTCTAAATCAACCCCTCCAAATACTTGCATTATAATACTATCACCATTTATTCTATATTCGTAGCTCTATCGCCACATAGAAAGTTTAGCATAACCATGAAATAACACTTCCTTTACTTCTACATCTCGATCATATTATTCTATTTTTTTACTATTATTCTGGAATTTTCTTATATCCACATAGCTCCATTTCAAATGGTATATCTTGTTATTGTGCCATTTATGCAACTTATCAGACATATTGTGTTCAGAGCTCGAATCACTTAAATAATTCTTTTATTTCATTTAAAAGATTATTTAGTCCACGAACACTAGATTATGATCAATTTCCAAATTACTCTTTGGACATTTAGGTTATCATTTAGCTTACCATATGTCATTTCGTATGTGATCCATATGAACCCACATTATGACTATGCATAATTTCACATAATTTACATGCTTAAATCTTTCCTCATTATTTCCAATCATATATATAAGTTTCATTATACCATGTATCCTTACATCACCATGTTGTTACCCACATCTCAATCACTAAATATCATTTCCATCTAGTTATAATCCGATATCCATGTATGCTTTACGATTTTATTAACCCTTCAAGTTCATCTTTACTGGATCACTGCATCTCATGTAATATCACAATTCCTAAAAGTCATCCTCGTTTCTCATTTACCTTTTGTACTTTCATTGTATATGTCCTTGTTCATTTTAATATTAGTTAATCACTTAAGATTTAGATTCGTCAAGGTCATGTACATTTCTTGCACTTTTGAATTCTAATTTCCACCTTAGGGAACTCTCATTAACCAGCTTCATTATCGAGATTGCCTTCAATCATCTTATACTATTCCTTTACACCAATACGCCATTATTTACCTTTTAGCATCTACACAGTTAATGCTGGTAATTACAAAACTTGAAATAGGATTCTACTTAAGTATCTCTTAATATCATTGCCAATATCCATTTTCAAACTTACATCGAGTGACCTTATAACTTTTGCTTTAACCATTAAGCTCCTTGACAATTTCAAGTTCCACATTTCCTTATCATGTATATAAAATGTTTTAAAGTACTACTAACCATTATTCCTGACACTTGTAATTCGGTCTATTCGTTTCAAAACTCTCATACATTGTCGAACACTTAGTTACTTATTTACTCATTAATCCTTTAAACACATTCAGTTCAAAAGCATGTTCTTATTCTCTGAGATATTTTAATGTATTCTCATTTATTCCTACCTCAATTTGTATCCTTAGATTTCTCATATGCCACATAATTAACCTTATCTTATTACGAACCTCTTTTCCTTCAACTATATCATAATAAGATTGCAGATCTTCTTAACGGTACGGTAAATTCGTTTTGTTGTTATGCCAACCTCAAATTCCTTCACAGTTTCCTCACTTGGTATTAGCGTCTCTTTATATCTTAGTATTCATCTTTAGTCCACATAATATTCCTCTTTTTACTTGCATGCCACGATATCTAAGTCTATGAAGAAACCCTTTTGGTTCACATAATATTCCTAACTCATTTAAACCTCCGCATAATAATGTTCAGTTTCAAGGTCAATGTAACGAATTCAACTTATAAATTTATTTTCGTACTCCATACAATTTGCTTATGTGACCGAAACAAGGGATATTCTTAGTGCTCTGATGATGAACCATTAGCATTGCGATAGTGTAACTACTGAAAATTTCTTCCACAAGGAAGTTCTCTTACTTTTAAAATTTCTACATTATTGTCATACTTTAAGTCCAATCAATACCTTTAAGCTTATGTTATCTCTTAGCATTATGATCAATCAAACAAGTCTCACTTAAAGACATCCTTTCCATATGGTATAACAAATTTTTAATTTCATACTACCACGTATACTGATTCACCCATAGTCATCAAATTTCTTCCCATTGACAATCATGGCTCAAATTTTAACTCCACCAAATGAATGAGTTATTACGGACCTATTACTCCAGCTCCACTTTCCTCCACCCTTAGTCGAAGGGGTATATCATTATAGTAATTGTTCATTAGGAACGTTTGCTTTAAAATCCTTCCAACAATAGCTCGTGTCTCGGGTGGCATCTCAAATTCGAACAACGGCACCACTTATGATCGTTACATGATGATAGCAAAAGGGTAAGTTACTAGGAATAAGAGTTTATATAGCCTCTTGTCTATGACTTGTGCTGCAATCACAAACCATAAACAAGACTCTACATTAACTCCTACAACTCCGCTAACAAGCATGAGAATTCCTAGGACCCGACTAAACCTAGGACTTTGATACCACCTTTGTAACGACCCTTCCACGATCGCTATCGGCGTCCGAGACCTCAGGGAAATACCTGCCAAGTCCCGAACAAGCCTTACTCAAAATGCCCGTTAGTTTACTATATACGATCCCATTCCATATTGATACTAAAAACAATATACTCTCATACCATGATTTAAACCATAAACATAATAATCGATTCAAGTTTTAAACCATTTAATTACAAGTATATACATCGAAATTCACATTCTTCAATTATTTACTTATAACAAAATCAATATCTATTTACAACTTAATAAATAAAGTGTTACGACTAGATCTCTAACAGCGGAATGACTCAGGATAAAATTCTATGAGATGCCCTTACCTATTTACGATGGACCATACACGCCAATGATTACACGTTAGGTCAATCCCTATCTGCAAAAAGGAGAAAAATAGGGGTGTGAGTCTCACAGACTTAGTGAACATCGGCTCTGTGAGCAAGGCGTAGATGGGAAACAAGCAATGAGGTTGAGATTTTGACTAATAAAACTTGCAAGAGTAGATAAAAATATTTAATTCAAACGAAGATTTATGCCTCATATACATATAAGAAAATATCGAGAATCTCTTGTAAGTCGTAATCAACCATAATGTATATCAAATCAAGTAAGTAAACTTTTATGCAGCGAGAAGGTTAATAACCATTTTCAAACTAAATCAGTAAAATATCATTTTAAACCTCGTATTTGTAAAAGATCTCTGCGATCGAAATTATCTCATGTAATACTCAAATCAAATCAATAAAGTTGGGCAAGCTCCCGCAAACCAAATAGTAACCAAGTTTATACACAGTTTGCAAATCGCCTCGCACACGAAGGTAAAATTCATATAACAGTAAAACCAGGGAGAGCTACAGAAAATCGTATAATTTTGTTCTCACCATGCAAGAAATAAGAGTCTGAAAACCCAAAGAGATGTTTGTCTCGAGTAAGAAATCAAATAAAATCCGTGGTCTCGCTACCACGTAAAAACCTTTGGGAGCCTTGCTCCATCGGATCCCACATGCCATGGCAGTCTCAACGATGTTGGCTGACATCAGAGATATCAAGCGGTCGCAATCGCATAATCATCCGGTGGCCTAGCCATGCATACATATATCACAGGCTGTGGTCCCCACCATGCCTAACCACCTGTCGACGACCCAAAGGTTCTCTAGCTAGAGCTCACTCGTGCACGATGGTCATACTTAACCAAAGTGACAACCAACCTACTCTCAAATCTCTCGGTTTGTAAAACCATTTTTAAATTGTGTTATGTCCTTAAAAACTTGTCTCAAAATTATTTCCAAAGCATTCAACATAGGGTATGATAAAATCTATCATTTTCTCAAAATGAATTTATGCATGAATTTCAAAACAATAATTTGCATGGTGGATAAGCAATATAACCATGAATGCACACTGCATAAATATAAGGCACATATTTTGAGGCAAAACAGTGCGAAGGACTTGTTTCCCGATTTTTAAAACTCTTTACATATAATTTATACATATACATATTCAAAACGATTTCTAAACATAATTTGCAACCACAATTTTCTGAGATTGCTACCAGCACATGCTATCCACAATTTTCACGTTTAAAATAAATCATACGTATAGGTATATATTTATGAAAATTTTTAAAATTGACACCCCTTACTCACCTCACAATAGCAGGATTACTACGTCGCTATTGATTCGTACGCGTGTATAATTATTCCTGTTTACCAGTCACAAACTTTGTCTGGCACGCTTCCGCACAAACTATACTAGCAAAAATTTAAACCCAATATACTTAATCACACACTTGTATGGAGAGCAGCTTAATAAAAATTCCTTAACCAAATTGCATATTTTTCATCCAAAATATGCACAATATTAAACCACCCATAAACCTTAATATAATATTAACTTACCATTTTTTTCTCTTTTTTTTTGTTTTTAAAATATGGCTGCTCCTTTTTTCTCTAACATTAACAGCTTCCATTGATCTACTCTTTCACCCCAAAAGCTGTCGCCTTTCCTCTCTCTTCCTCACCAAAAACCGACGGCATCCCTTTTCTCTCATTATCCTAAAAGCTGCTTCCTTTCCTCTCTTTAACTCACCCAAAATCGGTGGCACCTCTTCCCTCTCACTCACAACTAACTGCTTCCTCTCTTTCTTTCTTTTCCTCCTTTTCTTTCTCCTTTCTTCTTTCTTTTCTTCTCAGCTTTGGCCGGCTTCGTTATTTCCCTCACAATCGACTTTTCTCTTTCTTTTTTCTCCTTCAAATAGCCAGTTGTGACATTTCTTTTCTTTCTCTATCTTTTTTTCTCTTTCATCTCTTTTAGCTCTCTTAGTCGGCCCCTCCACCATTTCTTCTCTTTCTTTCTTGATGGTTCCTTTAGGCCGGCCCCTACCTCCTTCACTTAATTAAAAATGAATTTAAGACCTTTTTTAATGCACACATGGGCGGTTGCCTATAAACTTTTACCATTTTCTTTTATTATGTCTGGCCCCCATCATTCTCTTCTCTTCTTATTATTTTTTATTTTTGTATTCTTTTTAAGTTGCATTTTGATCACATGGGCGGTTGCCCTTTCTTCCCATATATTTATATTATTATATTTTATATATATATATTTTATTAACTTCAATTAACACTTTTGCACTTAATCCTTGATTTTATTTTATTTACCACATAACCCTCCAACTTTCGTATTTTAAAATTCAATCCTTTCGACGCATTTAAAAAATTTTATTTTTCTTTTATCTTTACTCCTTTACAAGTGTACAATCTAAATATCAAAATTGCATTTCAACGTGGTATCACCATAATATTTAAATATTTATTTACTCGTGCTAGCTCGATTTAATAAAACACGTACGTCTCACTTATGTCATTTATCTCCAAAATTCATTTGTTCTTCTTCTCCCCCACTTAAATTGATCATATAATCCTTCTTCAGACTGATTCCCTTAATTAATAAAATATTAATATTTTTAATATTATTTTATTCATAAAATATTATTTTATTTTAAATTATTTTTATCACCAGTAACCGCTTTTTGACACTTAAATTTACATCAAGTGACCCTTCATCTTGTTGATAGGGTCTTATTGACTACTAAACGAGGTCACAAGGTGTTACATAATCTTATTCAAGTGAACCAAATTTTTACAAATTAATTAAAAGCAAAGTTTAATTAACAATATTAAACTAAGGAATGGATGACAAATGTTGCTGAAAAAGATGTTTGATTAAATGCCTAGGACTATGAAATCCCTTAACATTTTAATTGGAACTAATCTCTCTCGTTTTACTTAATCTGTTGGTTGAATTATTAGCCTAGAAACCACAAATATCTACGAGTCTTTGTCGAGGTGCTTGTAGAAATACCTAATCTAATTAATCACTATAGGTCTATGTGAATTAAGTAAAGGAAGGTTCATTAAGTTTATGTCCTATTTTTGACTACACATGGCACTTAGGTATATTTCTATCCTAGATGTTAATGAATTAAACTAATCTATAGGCTAAATGAACACATGTTATTCAAACCCTTGGTTTATTCTAAATTTCCTTCATCAAGTTGAAATTAGCGATCCAAATCAATCCATCATGTTGATTAGTTAAAAATGGAACCAATAATCATTGATATGAAATAAACAATTTCATACCCAATAATATTAAGCAAACAAGAGATAAAATCTAGTTTACATGTTAAGATTAACCACAATCCTAGAAAAAACTATTTAACTCATCATTCCTGTAGCAAACAACATTTTCTCAAGAAAATAACTCATATCTACAGCAAAAGAAAGAGAGAGAAAACAAAACTAGAGTGAGAAACAATTCTCTATTGATTTTTTTGTCTTCAATCCTCATGTTTTCTTGTCATTTTTCTCTTTTACAGAACATTCTTTTTTTTCTCTAAAAAAGTTGCCACTCCCCTCTCCTTTTTTCTACTGAAAAGTCCTTTTTATACTCTTTTCAAAAGCCCTAAAATAAAATCTCGTCATGTGTAGAAATAAAGGATCCTGTGTTGGCATCGTGGCGTTGCTGCATGGGCTCCATGGCATTGGGTGGTTGGTGCCTAGGCACCTTGCTGTCTAGTTTTTGTATGGGATGTTCAGGCATCTTTGGCACTGTGGCCTTGGAGTCCTTGAGGCCACTGTGCTTGCCCATTCAAGCTGCCTTGTGCAGAATTATAACAGTCCAACTAATTTCAACATGATTTTAACCATGATCTGATTAAAAATGGACAAAGTGACAAAACAAAAAAGTTGTAACCCTTCCTCTTGGCTTTCTAGTGGTTTAAGAATCACATTGATTGGACTTCTGTAGCACAAGTTATGCTTAAGATACCACAGCATGTTCAGTCAAAGTCTGCACCTAGGCATCCTTGCATGGTTCATCATCCTTTAAGCTTTATATACTTGGGAACCTTCAAAGACAAAAAGCTGAATTAGTGATGGTTCAAATTAGGACATTTAACATGAAATTGAACTAAATTACTTGAATTAAAATAATGCAACATGCTTTAAACTTATTAACAAAAAACATAAAAACTATTTAAAACTAACTTGAAAACACATGGACTTAGCTAAATTCATGCCCAAAAATGTGCAAGATAACTCTATATGATAGAGTTATCACACCTCCAAACTTAATATTTTACTAGTCCTCTAGAAAAACTTAAAATAAAAGGAAATATCTTTGATAAATAAAACATCTCACTAGAAGTAGGTTGTGCTAAGTCCATGATCACCTTAAATTCTTCATAAGTTATCTCATTTCCTCAACTCAAAGCAAGACATAAATATTATTCAAGTTTACATTTCAGCTAAAATGCAAGCTCATTATTAGATGAATTTCTATGTCTGTGAAAAATTTCTTACAACGAACATTATGCCATCTTGATAAATTTATACATATGCAAAATTCAAATTAGTCTAGAGTTCATATGTTTGCTTTTCATCTCTCTCTCCACTAATGTAGACTAACACTTCATCAAGGATCCTTAGAACTTTATTTAGCTTGTAACATATGGCTAGGGTCAAGGTAGGATGTGGGATATTATGGTGTAACACCCCGTACCCTTGTATAGAAGTCAATAAGACCTTATCGATAAATAGAAAGGTCGATTGACATAAGTTTAAGTGCCAAAGAGCGGTGATGGTGCAAGAAATATTTTGGAATAAAATATTCAATACGAGAGGAAATAATAATAAAATAATAATATTTTTATAGAGGATGAATTAGCGAGTTAAATGGCAATTTGGAAGTAAACTGGGACAAAGTGAGACATTTTGGGTCTCGAGGAGACAAGTGGAGAATTTTAGAGTAAAATGATATTTTATTAATAAAATAATATTAAAATATTAATATTTTATTTATTGTCGAAATTAGTCATGAAGGAAGATTATATGACTAATCTAAGTGGGGGAGAAGAAGTAAGAAAGAATTTCGAAGAAAAATGATATAAGTGGGGCCTCGTGTGCCTTTATTTAATAAAGTAAGAGCGGGTAAGTATATATTTAAATATTACAGTGACATTTTGGTGAAGTGCAAATTTGATATTTTATTTGTACAAGGGTAAAGGAAGAAAGATAGAAGGAAACTGGAATTTAAAAGAAATGATTGAAGGACCAAATTGTGAAGGATGAAAAGTATGGAGAGTCGAATGGTAAATAAAGAAAAGTTGAGGACTTATGTGCAATTACAAATATTTGAAGCTAAATGGAAATTAACTAACCTAGGAAAATTAGGTTGTGTGGGAGGATGGAATATGCATGTAACAAATACTATTACATGCAAAGATATGCATGCAAGAATGTATTTGCAGTGGGGAACATGTGGGACCCCCACCATGTGAAGTAAAAAGAAAAATGAGCTTAAATCTAATTGCATGTAAGGAGATTGGTGCATTAGGTGGCCAAATGAGAAATAAAATGGGAAAATGCATGAAAGACCATTGGGTACAAATAAGGTGGAATTACATGAAAATGAATTGAAGAATGGAAGGATAATGAAGAGTGGATATTTAATCAATGTGGAAGAAAGGAAATTAATGCGTGAAAACCCATTAGTTGGCAAGGTGGCCAAATGAAAATAAAAGGTGAATTGTTGCATGTATTGTGATTGGTTTCAAAAGGTGGCCAAATGGAATAAGAAGAATAAGAATGCATGTGTTTTGATTGGTTCATGAAGGTGGCCAAGTAAATAATTAAAAGAAAGAGAAAAGAAAAGGAAAATGGCTTAAGAACTTAGGCAAAAACCATGCCTTTGGGACAGTAAGAGAGAGAAAGGTGAACTAGGTTTGAGAAGTTGAGAGAGGGCCGGCCATTTAGAGAAGAAAAGAGAGAAGAAAAAAAAGCTTGAGAAGTTCCACTTGAGAGGAAGAAAAAGAGAAAGAAAAAAAGAGAGAAAAGAGGAAAGGCTTGGGTAGTGAGGGTTTAAGAGAAAGCTTGGGGGGAAGGAAGAATTTCTTGCCTTTTTCTTCCATTTCACCCATTCTTTGTTCCTTAGAATATCAAAAGTACACATGCACACTTGTTTTAAAGAGTGATTCAAGGATATTTGAAGAAATATCAAGTGGGTTGCAAGATACAAGGGAAATAAGGTAAGAATTGTGGTTTTAGCTTTGAATGATCTTTGAAAATGGGTTGGTAACTATAACTAATGTTTTCTGGCAGCAAAGATTGTCTTGATTGGAGAAGATTTGGTGACATGCAAGCTACCAAAACCATGGATGCATGGTGGATTCAAAGTGGAAGAGAAATTGTAAGCATAATACTGTGTTTTAAGCCCACGGTTGGTAAGAAAAATAAATAATATTTTAAGTATAGTTGAGAAATCTTGAGAAAATGGCTATTATTATGTGGTTGGAATCTTGAAAGGTGCATTGTAAGGCATAATGGCTGTTAAAAGGATCTAAAATGCATGAGCTTGATGGACATGTTAAGTTTGCTTGTTATGTTGTTTGAAAGAAATGAAAAAGGAATAATGTGGATGAAGGATTGAGAAGTAAAGCATTGAAAGTTAGATAGACAATTATGCATGTAAACTTTGAAATAATTGAATGAGATTGAGAATGATTGTTGCTACGATATATGTGGTTCATGTTGTAAAAATATAAGATGAATTTGGATGAAAGTTGTTTGAAAAGGTTGAAATGGACACTTAATGTCATAAATAAGTTGCCGGTATATATAATATAATGAATTACGCAAGTAAAAGATACGAATTCCTTTAGTAAGAATATGTCAAATGCATATGAATATGCAAAGATTAAGTGAGAAAGAATGGTGATTTTAGCATGATGTGAGTTATTAACATGATGGTTAATGTTTGAATGAAAATGAAGAAAAATGGGAATGATAACCACTAAGTACATTAAGCTTGGTTTATTGCTAGGAAGTGTGTAAGTGGAAAAGAATTATTGTGGTGATTAACTAAAGGAGGAAACGTAACCGGATTAGTGGCAAAGTAGTATCCCACCATTTTAAGGTGAGTAAGGGTGTCTATTTCAAAATCTCCGTACTATATATCGATTTACGTTAATAAACATTGTTGATTTTCTTAAATGCGATTGTGGATAGCATGAGCTGTTAGCCTTGTTAGGCAATTTTAAAATGGATTTACAATGATTTATATATTGCTATTGTGGAAAGCATGAGCTGGTAGAAACCCTAGGAAATTATGGATGTAAATGATTTGGAAATCATTTGTGTAGAATATATATATATATATACACACACACACACACACACACACACACACACATATAGTAAAGTAGTTTANCACACATATGTAAAGAGTTTTAGAAATCAGGAAACAAGCCTTTTGCACTGTTTTGCATCGAAAATTCGTGCCTTGTATCTTTGTGTGACGTACATCGTTAAATGATTTTAAATGCAACCATTTGAGAATCGATTTTATTCTGATTTTTGTACAAGTGTTTGCACCATGCGTTTTATTATGAAAAAGCAATTTGAAAGGTCATTGAACCTTGTTTTCAAATGGTTTAAAGCAAAAGTTTTGGAAAACCTTGATTTGGTTTTGAAAATGGTTTTGACAAATCGAGAGTGTTGAGAGAAGGTCGAATGTCACATTGGGAGAGTGTGACCCTTGTGCACAAGTGAGCTCTAGCTAGAGAACCTTTGGGTCACTGACGAGCTATTAGATGTGGCTAGGGCCACAATCTGTGCTGTATATACGTGGCTAGGCCACAAGATGTTATACGCGGTTGCAATAGCTTAATTTCTCCGATGTTGGACAACATCGTCGAGACTGCCATGGCTATGAAAATCTGGTGGAGTGGAGCTCCTAGATGTTATTACGTGGAAGTGGCTCCACGTGTTGGTTATTATGATTACCTACTCGAGAACCTTGAGAGTTTTTGAACTCATACTCTTTTGCATGGTGGACAGTTAATGTTTTTTTGTAGCTCCCTTTCTATTTGATTAATAGCTTTCAGTGCTTTATAAGGGATTGTGAGATGATTTATGTGGTTGTAGTCATTGATTTTTATAAGCCACACATTTTAGGAGCGTGCGTGCTTTTATTCAACTATCATATTTTTGAACGAAATAGGTAATTTCAACGATTGAAATTTGTTTTATTACACTTTGTTTCTGGCATCGTTTGCCAAAGAAAGTATAGCATTATTTTTACAAGGCACAAATACCCTATTTGTGATTGGTTTTACAAGATTATCATTTTTATTCTTGTTTTATAATTCAAATTTATCTACTTCATGCTTGTTTCCCTTCTACGCCCTATTCACCGAGTCGATGATCACCTAGTCTGTGAGACTCACCCTCTTATCTCCTTTTTGCAGATAGTGATCGGCCTAGTGCGCATTCATCGACATTTATAGTCCACTGCGGATAGGTAAAGGCATCTCATAGCATTTTATTCCGAGTCGCTTTGCTGCTAGAGGTCGAGTCGTTGTAATGTATTTTATTTTTGGTAAATGGATACTAGTTTTGATATAAATGTACAATTGGAGATTTTAGACTATGATGTATTTACTTACAATTATATGGAATAAAGATCAAGTTGATTTATTATGTCTATTGCTCAAACCATGTCACAAGGGTTATACTGTTTAAAGCAATAACATAGATTGGTGAACAAGTATAATGAATTAACGGTAATTTCTAATAAGGCTTGTTCAGGACTTAGCAGGTACTCCTGAAAGTCTCGGACACCAGTAGCGATTGAGGAGTGGTCGTTACATATGTGGCTCAAATCACCCTAAGCATATAGTCATTCTTGGACCTATTTAGAGTTTTATTTTTCTTCGCCAAATATAATACCTTTTTTCATCAAAGGTTACTTTTCTTCAACACTTTCTTCTTTTTCTTCCTTTTTTCTTTTTGTTTCTTGTTCTCAATATCACACCGCAAAATTATTTCTTTTTATTGGGTAGTGAGATGAATACAACCATGCTTTTCAACTTTTAATCACTTTTCATTGTTACTACCTTTTTCACTATCTAGCTCATTACACTTCTTAAATTGACTTATGCACTAAGAAGTGAGGGATACAAAAACAATTGGAGCTTTTATGTAAGGGTCTAGGTTAATAATTAAGTGTTTAAGTGTGAAACCCGTAGCATCCTTGACTTGGTTATGTTTGTCAATTAACTTGGTGAGCTTAGGAAATGCTTTTCTTGACTTAAAAATCATAAATTTATCCTTGAGAATTCACAACTAAGAGTTATGGAGGTTGTGGAAAGGATTTAGAATGGGATTAGGCCCTAAAAGGAACAATTTTTACAAATCTGGACCTAAGAAGTTAACCCAATGCATAGAGGTTCGATCTTGTAAAGTAAAAAACAAGGGAAGTTCACACATTCTGGTCTAGGATCAACTATAAGCCCTCTATAATCAATCCTATAAAGGAAAAATGGAAGAAATGTGAACCTTCAAGTCAAGGATAGAATCTAGACCCTCTATAGTCGATCTAAGACTGTCTAGTCAACTTAAAACGAACTTAAAAGCCATAAAACTCGAGACTCACTCATCTTTCTCCTATTTCCTTATTCTTTAACCCATTTTTTGTCAAATTTCACTTCCTTCAAAACCTTCAAACTCCATCATCAAATCTTGGATTCTAAGTGCTAAAGGTACGGATTTTCACTTCCAATGTAACACCCCCAATTTTCGATGTAAATTAAGTAAACAAAAGATGATTTATGAAATATGTGAAGTCTTGAGAACTTTGATGATGTGCTATGCATGCCAAGTGTTTGAGAGTGCATATATTGACATTTAGGCAAAATTTTGAGGAAATATGTGATAAATCCCATAGTTTGAGGTTTTTTCTAAATTTGATGTTATGTTTATGAATTTATGTGCATGGAATTAAGTGAAATAAATGATTTAAGGTATGATATTAACTAGGAATGATTTTGGGGTGTTAAACTTGGATTTTTGGAAGTTTAAAACTATTGACAGGGGAAGATGTATCAATACATTCTTGGTAGGAAAAACAACATGGGGTGTTTGGAGGAATTCTATCGATACATGTACGGTTGTATCAATAGATTTGGCTAAATATGAACATGTATCAATAAATTGTCCAAATGTCTTGAAACATTTGAAGCAAAGAGCACCTAAAGGAAAAAGTATCGATACATTTCCCTTATGTATCGATGCATGGTTGGGAAGCCAGCATTCTGCCTGAAATGTATCAATACATTGCCCTCATGTATTGATACATTTATTCAAAAATAGGGCAAATGTATCGATACATTGTCAAATGTATCTGTTCACGAAGTTATTTATAACTTACACATGTCAGATGCATTTATTTTGCAAATCAGTAATGGCTTGGCTCGCTATCCTTTAATAAGAGCTAATACTTTTGTCAGTCTTGGTAAGTGAATATATGGCAAACAAGAGGCATCAGCCTTTTGTTTTTGAGTCATACTCCGTTGGTCCTATTTGGTTTGGTCATTTATGTTTGACTATTGTGGATAATATTTTGCTATGTCTTATATTAAATGACATATATTTAAAAAAATTTTCACAGGATGGCTACATTTTGTATTTGCCACAAGATGGCCTATGTATTTTGCTTGATATATGTTGCTTCCACATTTTGAGCACATTACAGTGCAAACCAATATAACACATTCTTATGTGATATAATATATTCATGCATGTTTGATATACGGCTCCATGGTGATGAGTCCCATGTGAAAATTTTGAGCATTTGATTTATATGTTAATCTTAGGCTTGCATGGGTTGAGAGGTTCACTCCCATTGATACCTTTTCATCGGTCATGACCTCGGATTTAGGTTGTGACATTAAACAAAGGAAAGGTTACACTAGGCTCAAAAAAAGTAATCTAGGGATAAATATATGGTAAGGTGGCTCAAAAGGCTTAATCAGTCAAAATATGCCCTAAGTCATTTCCTTAACTAAGTATCGCTCAGGATTTCACCTCAAGAGAAACTCAAACAAATTCTAGAACTGAAGACATTATTCAAAAATTTACATTCACATATATCTTCTCTAAACATACACAATAATTCAAAGCAAGAAATATAGTGCTCAAATTATGGGAAATCTCACCCTATAATGATGCTTAGCATAAGAGTTCAACATAATACTCAAATAATATTAACATTTACTAAGAGAAAAAGATATAAGATAACTAACTTTTTTTATTGGATAGGTGGATCAAAGAAATTGGCGTAACTTTTTCTAGCTCAAATTTTCAAAGCCATGTAGAAAATTAAATGCTAAACAACCTAACTAAACTTGAGATTTAAAAACATAAAATGCAAAAGTTAAAACAAGGCTTAAAAAAACTTAAACTTCCAAATGCTTCACAGGAAGCATCTTTTCTGCCAAAAAATGATACCACACCTTGTAGTCACTTTCCATGGCACTGTCCTTAAAAGAGTTTGGGATTCTTTTAAATAGCTTCCACTCAGTATCCAAATTACAACCCAAACCAATAACCTCATCCAAGTCCACATTTCCATTCAAATATTGGCCTCATTCATCATTTTCAATGTCAAGTGTATTGAAGAATTGATAAATTGTATGATTATCGAACGGTACCTGATGGCTTCGATCAAAAGTTCTCCTATTCACATGCTCAATGATGTTGGCATAGAATTCTTTGACTATAAGCATCACTGCTAGCTCTAGTTAAGCACAAAACTTGACCCACTGTCTCTCGTTAATAATGTTGTGGATGTCTTTATAGAGGCTAGCACAACATCAATACCTCCCTCTAGAATAGGAAACTTTTGCAAAAGAGATTGAGTATGGCATTAAGTAGCTTTGGCAGAAACACACTTACTTTGATCAAATGCACTTGCACTTCCACTTCCACGGGCTTTCTTAAGTGCCATAATATTCTTAACAAATTTACAGCAATATAAACCCAAGTTCCAACAAATATATGTAGCACTTTGCTTAACTCTACCCACAAAGAATTCCACCAAATTTAATAGGACACAAATATTCACAAGTCCACAAGTTAATACTAAGTGCAAAAATTTATTACTATTCACAATTCCCAATCATCAATTCTTCAAAATAATCAATGTAGACTAAAGAATTTGCAAGCACAAATATCACAATCTCAAATTTAGCACAAACCCACTAACCACAACCACAAATCTCTTCCTTGATGTCAAATTCTACCAAAGATTAAAAATCTTCAAAAAACATTGACAACTTAAATTTTTTGAGCATTGATTTTATGTTTGATTAGTTGAATATGATTTGGTTGCTTCAAAGGTGTGATTTGATGCCAAATTTGTGAGGTTTGGTGAGTGTTTTTGAGTAGGAAGGAGGTAGAGAGAGAAAATTTTAGTGTTAGAGAAAGAGAAATCTTAAAAATGAAAAAAAATGGTGGAAGGATAAAGGGTGCAGTGATTTTTAAAATGTGGGCCCATGCAAGTGCCATGGTGCTTTAGCCTTGGGCCTTAATATGGACATGGGGTTGAGTGGGGTGCCACGGCCTTGAGCAAGGGGCAATGTGACACTCCACTCTCGAGTTTTACTATAAATGAGGCATCAAGGCATGGGCGCCACAAACACTGCTTTTAAAGTTTTCTTTTTTAAAATAAACACATGCAAAAGAGAAAACAACAAAGAAATATTAATAAATAACATTGAAGTTAAAAATTATAAATTAAGAAGTTAAGGAAACATAAAGAAAACTACTAAGGAAAAATGACTACATGCGAAAAACTTGGGTTACCTCCTAAGTAGCGCTTTCTTTATAGTCATCAGCTAGACTCTCTTCCAAGCTCAATTTGGGTCAAAAAGACTGATGGAGGAGCATTGACAATCGATGTCACCTCCTTAATAATGCTTCAGCCATTACCGATTCACCTTAAAATTCTCATTAATCTTGCCATCAACAATTTCCACTACACTATGTAGGAACACTCTTGAAACAAAATGGGTCCTAACCACCTTGATTTTAACTTGCTTGAAAATAGCTTCAATTGAGAGTTAAACAATAACACATGCTGGCCAATTTCAAAGCAGCACTTAACAATCTTCCTATTATGCCAATTCTTAGTCTTTTCCTAGTAAATTTTGGCATATTAATAGGCATCCAATCTAAACTCATCTAATTCATTCAATTGCAACAAACACCTCTTAGTAGCCATTTCCAAATCAAAATTCAACTTCTTAATGGCCCAATAAGCATTATGTTCAAGTTCTACTGAAAGGTGACATGACTTTCCAACAATCAATGTGTAAGAAGACATACTTATTGGAGTTTTGTAGGTAGTCCTGTATGCCCAAAGTGCATAATCCAATCTCTTGGCCTAATTCATCCTCGATGGAGACACAACCTTCTCAAAAATCTTCTTGATTTCTCGAATGAAGACTTCAACAAGTCCACTTGTTTGTTGATGATAGGTAGTCGCAACCCTACGTGTCACTCCGTATTTAGCAAGAATAATTGAAAAATACTTGTTGCAAAAACAACTGCCTTCATCACTCACTATTGCTTGTGGTACACCAAATCTAGTGAAGATGTTTTTCCTTAAAAATTTCAACACAACCTTAGCATCATTCGTAGAAAAAGCTGAGGCTTCCACCCACTAGGACACATAATCAACAACCACTAAGATGTAGCAATTGTTGAAAAAAGAAATGATGGGTCCCGTGAAATCAATCCCCTAAACTCGAATATTTCCACTTTTAAGATGTTGTTGAGTGGCATTCATGTCTTTTTGAAAATGTTCCCCACTCTCTGACACTTATCACAATGTAAAACAAAATTTTGAGCATCCTTAAGAAGTGTAGGTGACATAGGAGCGTCTAGGATTGTATTTTATTAAATTTAGTTTTTTGCTAATTTAGTTGATTTAGTATTTATTTTCTTTATTTTATTTAGATTAGGATTCTTTTCTTATTTTTATTTTAATACTTATAAGAATTAGTATTTGATTAGGATAGTCATGTTTTATTTAGGAATAGAATACCTATTTTATTTAAATCTCTTATTAATTATTCTAATTGTATTAGACAACTAGAAGTAGAGTTTTATTAGGATTTGGGCCTATAATACTATAAATAGGACCCTTAGGCTTAGTTATGAGATATTCAGAGTTGAGAGTTAATAAATAATATTTTCTTAAGCAGGAGTGCTTATTTCTCTAGGCTTTTTCTAAAGAGTAAGAGGTTTTAGTATCTTTGACCTAGCCAACCAAAGTGGGATTTTAGCTATTTTTCACCTTAGTGGGGTTTTCAACCTCGCCACGATTGGTGTCTTTCATAACGCCCAGGTGCCTTTACAACGCCCCGGCGTCAGTTTGGTATCAGAGCGGGAAGATTATTATTCGCTTCATAAGTTCAGGTTCACTATCGAGTTTCGATACTCTCTGTTCGGGTTACTATATTTATTGCTTTATAGTTATATCATCATCTTTTTTTTTTTACACCACCACATCATCATCACCATACAATAAAATGCCGTCGAGTCGTCAAAATTGTCAAAGAGATGATCACGAGATTGAGATTGCAGAGCTACGTCAGTAAATTCAAGAATTACAAGAGCAACTCGCAAGACGTGATGCTGAAATCAATAATAATAGCTCTACTGATGAAGAGAATGACACTAACCCATTTCATCAAAATTCGTCCTCTGATGAAGAAATTCCTATTCGTCGCTTGAGAACTGCTATTGCTAGAGATTTGGGAATCAAAGTCGACATTCCTGAGTTTGAAGGAAAAGTTCATCCTGATGACTTCCTTGATTGGCTCTACATAGTGGAAAGAGTTTTTGAGCTCAAAGATATTCCCGATGAAAAACGTGTGAATCAAACTCGACATTCCTAAGTTTGAAGGAAGACTTCATCCTGATGACTTCTTTGATTGGCTCTACACAGTGGAAAGAGTTTTTGAGCTCAAAGATATTCCCGATGAAAACGTGTGAAGCTTGTGGCAATTAAATTGAAGAAACACGCTTCTATTTGGGGGGAAAATCTCAAAAGACAACCAGAAAGAGAAGGT
Organism: Theobroma cacao; assembly: GCF_000208745.1. Classification (NCBI taxonomy): domain Eukaryota; kingdom Viridiplantae; phylum Streptophyta; class Magnoliopsida; order Malvales; family Malvaceae; genus Theobroma; species Theobroma cacao. The sequence continues at coordinate 6,675,618 of NC_030859.1, forward strand.
CGTAACAAGATCAGAACATGGGATAAGATGCGTCGAGAACTCAAGCGTAAGTTCCTTCATAAGCATTATCGATAAGAAATTTTTATCAAATTTCATAACTTGAGGCAAAAAACAATGTCGATGGAAAAATATACAATGGAGTTCGAACAACTTCTCATGAAGTGCGATGTCCATGAGCCTGAAGAACAAACTATAGCTCGTTATCTTGGGGGTCTCAATGTTGAAATTGCAGATGTTGTTCAACTACAACCATATTGGAACCTAAATGATGTCATCAGATTAGCATTAAAGGTTAAAAAACAACAATCACGAAAAAGGTCAATGAGTTCATCTAGACAATAAGAATCTACCTCAAACGATGAAAGTCAGAGTTCAATAACTATTCCGCCTTCAAAGGTAAACTCTTCCAAAACTGCAAGTAGTAACGATAAAGAGACTACTTTTACTCGTGCTTCTAATGTCAACAAAAAGTGATTCAAATGCCAAGGATTTGGACATATTGCTTCTGATTGTCGGAATCGAAGAATTATTTCCTTAGTAGAAGAAGAAGATTATGTGAATTAGGAAAAATTAGAACCAGTCTATGATGAGTATGATGACGAAGAGATAGAAGAAGTTTTTGCTGACCATGGAGAAGCTCTTATTGTTCATCGTAACCTTAACATTGCCATAATGACTAAAGATGAAAGTTGGTTTCGTCACAACATATTCTATACAAGGTGCACATCCCAAGGGAAGGTTTGTGATGTCATTATTGATAGTGGAAGTTGTGAGAATGTTGTTGCCAACTACATGGTGGAAAAGTTGAAACTTCCAAATGAAGTACATCCTCATCCTTACAAGTTACAATGGCTGAGAAAAGGAAACGAAGTTAAGGTAACAAAGCGTTGTTGTGTTCAATTCTCTATTGAAAATAAGTATGAAGATGAAGTCTGGTGTGATGTTATCCCAATGGACGCATGCCACTTGTTGTTAGGATGGCCATGGCAATATGATCGTCGAGCTAACTATGATGGATACAAGAATACTTATTCCTTCATCAAGGATGTAGTAAAAATTATGCTGACTCCATTAAAGCCAGAAGACAGACCAAAGAGACAAGAGGAAAATAAAACACTCATCACTATGTTTGGGTTAAACAAAGCTTATTGTGAGTCAAACCATTTGTGTCTTTTATTACTCTCCAAGGAGAATGAAGTATCTTCACCCATATATGGTCAAACAAAATTGGTCAACCAAAGTTTGGGAAACTTATCGAGAAGCTTTGTGGACAACCATTCCATTAACAAGACTACAGTTAAGTATGATTTTCCTATCCCTCGATTGGGTGACATGTTCATTGGCTCTAGAGTGTTTTTGAAGATCGATTTAAAGAAAGGATATCATCAAATTCGAATGCGACTTGGAGATGAATGGAAAATAACTTTCAAAACAATGGGTGAATTGTTCAAATGGTTGGTATGGCCTATGACAATATATGGATCCAGACATCTACAAGAAGTATGTCAAGGCCTACTCGTCAGAGCTGAGTTTTTTTCTGACCCGAGGAGAATGACGCAGGAGCGTCTAGGATTGTATTTTATTAAATTTAGTTTTTCGCTAATTTAGTTGATTTAGGATTTATTTTCTTTATTTGATTTAGATTAGGATTCTTTTCTTATTTTTATTTTAATACTTTTAAGAATTAGTATTTGATTAGGATAGTCATGCTTTATTTAGGAATAGAACACCTATTTTATTTAAATCTCTTATTAATTATTCTAATTGTATTAGACAACTAGGAGTAGAGTTTTATTAGGATTTGAGCTTATAATACTATAAATAGGACCCTTAGGCTTAGTTATGAGACATTCAGAGTTGAGAGTTAATAAAAAATATTTTCTTAAGCAGGAGTGCTTATTTCTCTAGGCTTTTTTTAAAGAGTAAGAGGTTTTAGTATCTTTGGCCTAGCCAACCAAAGTGGAATTTTGGCTATTTTTCACCTTAGTGGGGTTTTCAACCTTGCCAAGATTGGTGATTCACCTTAGTGGGGTTTTCAACCTCGCCACGATTGGTGTATCTTCCTAGGATATATTGTTTCAAACCAAGGGATTGAAGTGGATCGAAGCAAAGTTGATGCTATTGTCAAATGGCCAATTCCGAAGTCACTTCATGATGTTCGAAGCTTTCATAGATTGACCGTTTTTTATCGACGTTTCATCAAAAACTTTAGTTCTGTTACTGCTCCGCTTACTAAATGCCTCAAACAAGATAGTTTTATATGGAGTACCAGGGCGCAACATAGCTTCGAGGAATTGAAAGAAAGGATTACTAAAGCTCCCGTGCTTGCACTTCCGAACTTTGATTTGGTGTTTGAAGTTGATTGTGATGCCTCTAATGTTGGTATTGGTGTTGTTCTTTCTCAAGAAGGAAGACCAATTGTTTTTTTTAGTGAGAAACTCAATGATGCAAGATTGAAGTACTCAACATATGATAAGGAGTTTTATGTTGTTATTCGAGCCCTCGATCATTGGAGCCATTATTTATTGCCAAAAGAATTCATCTTGTATTCTGACCATGAAGCCCTCAAACACCTTAACTCCCAACACAAGCTTAATCGGTGACATGCAGCTTGGAGTGAGTTTCTTCAAGCTTTTCCAATTCTCCTCAAGCACAAGTCGGTGCACAAAACAAAGTAGCTGATGCCTTAAGTGGTCGCCTTACTCTCCTCTCTACCTTACAATTAATGGTTGTTGGCTTTGAAGTTGTGAAAGAATTGTATGAGAAAGATCTTGAATTTGGTGAGATATGGAAGTCCAGTTCCCAACATCTTTATCGACAATTTCATCAGCAAGAAGGATATCTTTTTAAAGGTAACCAACTATGCATCCCTCAATGTTCTTTACGCCAATCTATTATTTGGGAAGCTCATAATGGAGGATTAGCTGGACATTTTGGGAGAGACAAAACATTGGCTCTTGTGAAAGAAAAGTTTTATTGGCCCAAGTTGGAACAAGATATCATCCGACATATTCAAAGGTGTCGTATTTGCCATATTGCCAAACTTGGAAATCAAAACACTGGTATGTATAAACCATTACCCATTCCTGAAGCTCCTTGGGTAGATGTAAGTATGGATTTTGTTTTGGGTTTACCAAGAACTCAAAGGCAAAAGGACTCTATAATGGTAGTCGTCGATAGATTTTCCAAAATGGCTCATTTTGTGGCATGCCATAAAACTGATGATGCTTCTCACATAGCTGATTTGTACTTCAAAGAAATTATGCGTCTTCATGGAATTCCAAAAACCATCACTTCAGATCGAGATGTGAAGTTCATCAGTCATTTCTAGAGAACCTTTTGGAGGAAAATGGGAACTCATTTACAATTTAGTTTAGCAAGTCACCCTCAAACGGATGGTCAAATAGAAGTAGTCAACAAAAGTTTGGGAAACTTATTACGAAGCTTTGTAGGTAAACACATTCGCCAATAGGATCTTGTATTAGCACAAGCAAAATTTTCTTATAATAATTCTGTGAGCCAAACCACTGGAAGATGTCCATTTGAAGTAGTGTATGGAAAACACCCTCTTAGTCCTTTGGACCTTCCTGCATTACCAACTACTCATGAATTTAGTGCTGATGCTTAAGAACGTGTTAAGCAAATCAAGAAGCTTCATGAAGAAGTTCGAGAGAAGACTAATCATCAGACTGATAGATACCAAAAGTAAGCCAACAAACACAAAAAGGCAGTTAGTTTTAAAAAAGGGAGATTTAGTGTGGATTCATTTAAGGAAAAAACGTTTTCCTAAGTCTCGTGCAAAACTATCTCCTCGAGCTAATGGACCATTTCGAGTCTTGGAACGTATTAATGAGAATGCTTACAAGATTGAACTTCCATGAGATTATGAAGTTTCTGCAACTTTCAGTGTAGCTGATCTTTCACCTTACTATGGAGAACATGATGAAGCTATGGATCTTGAAGACGATTTTTCTCCAACTTAGAGAGAATGATATAGGAGTATAATATTAGATTATTATTATTTAAGAATTATAGGTATAATAAAATTCTTCTTTTACTTGTATTAGAACTTTAAGCTAGTTATGTTCTATTTAGGAATAGAACATCTATTTTATTTAAATCTCTTATTTATTATTCTAATTGTATTAGATAACTAGAAATAGAGTTTTATTAGGATTTATGCCTATAGTACTATAAATAGGACCCCTAAGCTTAGTTATGAGACATTTAGAGTTAAGAGTTAATAAATAATATTTTCTTAAGTAGGAGTGCTTATTTTTCTAGGCTCTTTCTAAAGAGTAAGAGATTTTAGTATCTTTGGCCTAGCCAATCAAAGTGAGATTTTGGCTATTTTTCACCTTAGTGGCGTTTTCAACCTTGCCAAGATTGGTGATTCACCTTAGTAGGGTTTTCAACCTCACCACGATTGGTGTCTTTCATAACGCCCAAGTGCCTTTACAACGCCCCGGCATCAGTTTGAAGAAAGGATATCATCAAATTCGAATGCGACTTAGAGATGAATAGAAAATAACTTTCAAAACAATAGGTGAATTGTTCAAATGGTTGGTATGGCCTATGACAATATATGGATCCAGACATCTACAAGAAGTATGTCAAGGCCTACTCGTCAGAGCCTACTTTTTTTCTGACCCGAGGAAAATGACGCAGGAGCGTCTAGGATTGTATTTTATTAAATTTAGTATTTTGCTAATTTAGTTGATTTAGGATTTATTTTCTTTATTTTATTTAGACTATGAATCTTTTCTTATTTTTATTTTAATACTTTTAAGAATTAGTATTTGATTAGGATAGTCATGCTTTATGTTGTAAAGGCACCTGAACGTTATGAAAGACACCAATCGTGGTGAGGTTGAAAACCCCACTAAGGTGAATCACCAATCTTGGCAAGGTTGAAAACCCCACTAAGGTGAAAAATTAGCCAAAATCCCACTTTGGTTGGCTAGGCCAAAGATACTAAAACCTCTTACTCTTTAGAAAAAGCCTAGAGAAATAAGCACTCCTGCTTAAAAAAATATTATTTATTAACTCTCAACTCTGAATGTCTCATAACTAAGCCTAAGGGTCCTATTTATAGTATTATAGGCCTAAATCCTAATAAAACTCTACTCCTAGTTGTCTAATACAATTATAATAATTAATAAGAGATTTAAATAAGATAGGTGTTCTATTCCTAAATAAAGCATGACTATCCTAATCAAATACTAATTCTTAAAAGTATTAAAATAAAAATAAGAAAAGAATCATAATCTAAATCAAATAAAGAAAATAAATCATAAATCAACTAAATTAGCAAAAAACTAAATTTAATAAAATACAATCCTAGACGCTCCTGTGTCATTCTCCTCTGGTTAAAAAAAAACTCGGCTCTGACGAGTAGGCCTTGACATACTTCTTGTAGATGTCTGGATCCATATATTGTCATAGGCCATACCAACCTTTTGAACAATTCACCCATTGTTTTGAAAGTTGTTTTCCATTCATCTCTAAGTCGCATTCGAATTTGATGATATCCTTTCTTAAAATCGATCTTCAAAAACACTCTAGAGCCAATGAACATGTCATCCAATCGAGGGATAGGAAAATCATACTTAACTGTAGTCTTGTTAACGGAATGGTTGTCCACAAAGCTTCTCGATAAGTTTCCCGAACTTTGGTTGACCAATTTTGTTTGACCATATATGGGTGAAGATACTTCATTCTCCTTGGAGACTAATAAAAGACATAAATGGTTTGACTCACAATAAGCTTTGTTTAAGCCAGACATAGTGATGAGTGTTTTGTTTTCCTCTTGTCTCTTCGGTCGGTCTTTTGGCTTTAATGGAGTCAGCATAATTTTTACTCCATCCTTGATGAAGGAATAAGTATTCTTGTATCCATCATAGTGAGCTCGACGATCATAACAACAAGTGGCATACGTCCATTGGGATAACATCACACCATACTTCATCTTCATACTTATTTCCAATAGAGAATTGAACACAACAACACTTTGTTACCTTAACTTCGCTTCCTTTTCTCAGCCATTGTAGCTTGTAAGGATGATGATGTACTTCATTTGGAAGTTTCAACTTTTCCACCATGTAGTTGGCAACAACATTCTCACAACTTCCACTATCAATAATGACATCACAAACCTTCCCTTGGGATGTGCACCTTGTATAGAATATGTTGTGAGGAAGCCAACTTTCATCTTTAGTCATTATGGCAGTGTTAAGGTTACGACGAACAATAAGAGCTTCTCCATGGTCAGTAGAAACTTCTTCTATCTCTTCGTCATCATACTCATCATAGACTGGTTCTAATTTTCCCACTTCACATAATCTTCTTCTTCTAAGGAAATAATTCTTCGATTCGGATAATCAGAAGCAATATGTCCAAATCCTTGGCATTTGAAGCACTTTTTGTTGACATTAGAAGCACGAGTAAAAATAGTCTCTTTGTCGTTACTACTTACAGTTTTGGAAGAGTTTACCTTTGGAGGCGGAATGGTTACTGATTTTTGACTTTCATCGTTTGAGGTAGATTCTTGGTGTCTAGATAAACTCATTGACCTTTATCGTTATCGTTGTTTTTCAACCTTTAATGCTAATTTGATGACATCATTTGGGTTCCAATATGGTTGTAGTTGAACAACATTTGCAATTTCAACATTGAGACCCCCAAGATAACAAGTTATAGTTTGTTCTTCAGGCTCATGGACATCGCACTTCATGAGAAGTTGTTCGAACTCCGTTTTATATTCTTCCACCGACATTGTTTTTTGCCTCAAGTTATGAAATTTGATAAAAATTTCTTGTCGATAATGCTTAGGAAGAAACTTACGCTTGAGTTCTCGACGCATCTTATCCCATGTTCTGATCTTGTTGCGGCCTTCTCTTTCTCGTTCTCTTTTAAGATTTTCCCACCAAATAGAAGCCTTATTCTTCAATTTAATTGCCACAAGCTTCACACGTTTTTCATAGTGATGAAGAGAATGACACTAACCCATTTCATCAAAATTTGTCCTCTGATGAAGAAATTTCTATTCGTCGCTTGAGAACTGCTGCTGCTAGAGATTTAGGAATCAAAGTCGACATTCCTGAGTTTGAAGGAAGACTTCATCCTGATGACTTCCTTGACTGGCTCTACACAGTGGAAAGAGTTTTTGAGCTCAAAGATATTCCCGATGAAAAATGTGTGAAGCTTGTGGCAATTAAATTGAAGAAACACGCTTCTATTTGGTGGGAAAATCTCAAAAGATAACGAGAAAGAGAAGGCCGCAACAAGATCAAAACATGGGATAAGATGTGTCGAGAACTCAAGCGTAAGTTCCTTCAGATTTTGGCTATTTTTCACCTTAGTGGGGTTTTCAACCTTGCCAAGATTGGTGATTCACCTTAGTGGGGTTTTCAACCTTGCCACGATTGGTGTCTTTCATAATGCTTAGGTGCCTTTACAACACCCCGGCGTCAGTAGGCCAATACAAATCCCATTTAAGAATTTTCATTGTTGTTCTATCTCGTCCAAAATGTCCCCCATTCTCTGAAGAACGACAATGCCTCAATACGCTTTCAACTTCCTCTTCTAGAATACACCTTTCTAAAATTCTATCAACACATTGCTTAAACAAAAATAGAACATTCCAAATATAAAAATCTAACATTGTGAAGAAATTTCATTCTTTGATAAAAGTTTAAAACAAGAGGCAGAAGCTTACTTACAATGTAGTTTACATAGTTAGCATACCATGGTAAATTCTTTTGACCAACATACAACAATTGTTCAACAAGAAAGATCTTGTTGATCAAAGTTAAGTCTTTACCTTGGTTGTCATTCTCCAACCTTGACAAATGGTCTACTACTTAATACTCTGTGCCTTTTCTATCTTTAATTCCAAATTGAATTCTTGTAGCAACAAAATCCATTTTAGCAACCTTGGCTTGGCATCTTCTTTAGCAATCAAATACTTAATTGTAGAGTGGTTAGTACATACAATAACTTTAGTGCCAATCCAGTACGAACAAAACTTGTCAAATGCATAAACAACTAACAATTCTTTTTTAGTAGTAGTGTAATGCATTTGAGTTTTAGTTAAAGTCTTACTAGCATAATAGATAGAATGAAATTTTTTTTTCTTTCCTCTAACCTAACACTGCACCTACAACATAGTCACTAACATCACATAGAAGCTCAAATGGAAGTGTCCAATCAGGAACTACAATGATAGGTGCAGATAGTAATTCTTTTTCAATTCTATGAATGTAGCATGACACGCAGAATCAAACTTAAAGGGAATATCTTTCTTTAAAAGATTACACTAAGGTTTGGAGATTTTAGAAAAGTCCTAAATAAACCTCCTATAACACCAACATGACCAAGAAAACTTCTAGTACCTTTTATTGAAGTTGGCAGTGGAAGCTTTTTAATCGTCCCTATCTTGGCCTTGGCCTTGTCCACCTTTAGTCCTCTGTTCAAAACCTTATGACTGAGAACAATGCCTTCTTGCACTATGAAGTGGCATTTCTCCTAATTCAACACTAGGTTCATCTATTCACACCTTCTAAGTACCTTATGAAGATTCAAAAAACATTCATCCAAATTATTACCAAAAACAGAGAACTCATCCATGAATACCTCTAGAATTTGCTCCACCATATCAAAGAAAATAACCATCATGCATCTTTGAAAAATGGCAAGAGTGTTGCAAAGTTTAAATGGCATCCTCTTAAAAGCAAAAGTGACATAAGGGTAGGTAAAGGTTGTCTTTCCTTGATCCTTCAGAGCTATTTGTCAAGCCCAGCTCTACAATATGTTTATTATGCCATTCTTACATAAGAATGCATGTTTGCTTACTTGGGTACCTCGAAAATCGTTAAAGGACGGTAATGTACCAAATGGTACAATCAAGTTGAATTAAGCCTCGAACTAGACCAAATAAAGATTTTAAGATGAAATTGAGAATTTTAAAACCCCAGAATGACTTAAAATGGTGATTCGGAGTTCGAAGACCGATTTGGAGTCAAATTGGAATTTTCATGATGTAGGGGCAAAATGGTCATTTTGCCACCCGAGGTTAAAAATTTGAATGTTGGAAGAAGTTTTGATCAAGATCGACTATTTAGAACATAATCTGAGTTAGAGAAGTGAAAAATTTTAATTTTGACATTTTTTCGAGCATAGGGGTAAAATAGTCATTTTACCACCCAAGGGGCAAAATTGTAATTTTACACCACCCAACACTTGTCCAGCACATGAATTTTACCCATTATTATCATGGATAATTGAAGAAATTTAAGTGGTGGAGAGAGATTGCTTAATGGGTAAGTATGACACATGGACCAATGGAGTGGTGACATGTGTCAAATTTATATCCATTTATTATTTGGCTTAAAAATCAGCACAAAATCAGCCCATTTCTCTTCATTATGGCCGGCCAAAGGAAGAATAAAGGAAGAAAAGAAGAACAAAAACCCTAGGTGGAAAAATTCAAGGGAAAAGTGTGAAAATTCAAGGAAACAAGTGAAAAAAAAGGTAAGATTTTTCAATTAAGCTTGAGATCTTTCTTTCGTAAGCATTTTTTCTTATTTTTCATGGTTGAATCACATGATTTCATGATGGATATCTTGCTGGCTGAACACTTAGAGAGAGGTTTTGATGCTTGATTTGGTTAGATTTCAATGTATTTTAGTGTTTTTAGTTGATTGGTGATGTGTAGCATGAAAATCAAGCAAGAAAAATTCAAGTTCTTCCATCACTCATCATTGGCTGAATTCTCCATGTGGAATTTTGAGGATGATTTTGATTTTATTTCAAGTGATTTGGTTAGGAATTAGTGATTTATAGTGTGAGAATCAAGTAGGAAAAATTATAGTGTTGATGCACCCATCATGGCCGAATTTTCCAAGAGAAAATGTGAAGATGATTTTGCTAAATTTTCTGCTATTTGACTTGTGTTTGATGGTTTGGAGAATTGGAAGAAAAATGGAATTAATTGAAGTTAAATTGGACATATTGGCCAATTAATCGAGTGATAGATTGAATTAGGCCAATACCATTTTATTTAGGTACACAATTGAATTTATGTAGAACACCGTATTTAGATAGTTAACCGAGTATTTCACATCCCATTTCATGCATTAGTATAAAGCCTGAATTGGTTTTATAACAATTTAGCACAAATGTAGTAAATGGCTTATTGTGCATTATGTCTAGGTGGTGAGCTTTCTGGCAAAAGTAAAGAGATAGTACCCGAGGATCAAGAATCGAAGTACTCGGAATTCGACTCCCGAAATAGTGAGTAACCTTACTATCATCTTAATTATCTAAAGTGGTTTTTATCCGATTTTGTGATTTTATGGAAAATGAGTTAAACGGTAAATCCTTGTGTTTTGTAATTAAAATGTGATCTAATGAAAATGATTTCATAAAATTGTCTTGAAATGAAATGATGGTTTGAAAATAGAGTAATTGGAGACTGTTTTCATGTGTTGTAAATTCATGGTTTGAATTGAATGGCTTATGATAATATTTACATGAATAGCTAAATTGGTATTTGTGTTGAAAATGTATGAACTGTTAATTTGCCTTGAGAGGCTATAAAATAAAATAATTGTCATGTCATGCTATTGCAAATTTTATTGTATGGTGGGTTATAAATTAGTCGCTGCAGTGGATGGGTTCCGTGGACCAGCCTATTAAAGGGGCACGGTAACCCTATTATATTCATACCTCAGTATGAGAGGCGCGATTGAATAACTCCTGAGGTTAAAACTTTAGAGTTCACTTCACGCCAAACCACCACGTGAGGGTGACCTCAGCCAACGCCAAAGAACGGCTATGTTTTCAAAATAAAAACATGATTTATGCGTACATAACTTTTTAACAGCCTTGGCGGACTCGGTTGGGATAGCCCTCAACCAAGGTATCCTTGATAACTGAGTATGAGAATGATTTTGGCACAAGCCAAAGTTTTAAGAAATTCATAAGCCATGTTGATTACTTGATTTATATGAATTGATTTTGTTTGGTTTAAATGAGTTGAAAGATGATGAATTACAATATGTTAAACTATTTTATCTGTCTCCATTTACTCAGCTTTAGATATTTTAGATGGTATTTGTTTACTCACTGGGATTATGTAATCTCATCACCCTCATTTCCACCCATTTCAGGCTCAGGATAGTCGGTAGATAGCTCACTTTGTTGAGGGCTACAGTTGGACTTGCATCCTCAAAAACTGTAGGTTTACCGTTTTTGATACTTTTGGTCATTCGTGGGTCCACGTGTCACTGTAAATTAAATTTTATACTTTGGTTATCTGTATTACAGTATGTATAAATTTATTTAGCTTTTATGCTACAAAAATTATTTACCAGTAACTCTATAAATATTGTTTTATAAGAAAATAGAATATTTTATTAAATATTTTTATTATATTCAAATAGCTATAGTTTCACTTTAAATGAATGTTTTAGACATCTAAACTTATTTTTGATTATGAAATATGTGTTTTCCACTCGCATATTACATTTTTAACTGGTTTCGAGATTTTTAAGGAAAAATTACCAAAATGCCCCTGTGAGAAAAAAATTAGTTTTCTATTGTTTTGATTTGGAAATATTTTATAATCTCTCAAAACATGATACTTAACAACTGTTTCTCACAGGGGAGGTGCGAAAACTGATATTAAAGCCTTATGAGATTTCGATTGGCATTCCGGGCAATGAATGTCTATCGGGACACCACGACGGTTGTCACAGGCTCGAGGGGAGTACCGGGTCGTGACATATTGCTATTTGATTGTATCATTAATGCCCATATAAAAAACAACAAAACTCTTTACCAGACAACCTATCCAACATCTGATCAATAAATGACAATGAAAAATGATCCTTTCTTGTGGCTTAGTTGAGCTTTTGGTAGTCAATGCATACTCTCCATCCAATTATTGTCCTCATGGGAATAAGCTCATTATTATCATTTTCTACCACAGTCATCCCACTTTTCTTCGGTACAGTTTGCATTGGACTCACCCATGCACTATCTAAAATAGGATAAATGATGCTCGTATCTAACCATTTAATGATCTCCTTTTTTACAACTTTCTTTGTAGTTGGATTTAGTCTTCTCTAATGCTTAATGGTGGCTCTATGATCATCCTCTAAAAAGATCTTATGCATACATATCGAAGGACTAATCCCCTTTATGTCTGCAATTGTCCATCCTAGTGCCTTCTTGTTGTAACACCCTTGACCTTGAAATGAGCCATATGTGTGTGAAAGCTTATGATGATAAGTTAGAATGGCTAAGCTAACAGATGAGCTTAATTGAATTGTGATGTACATGTTTATGAGCTTAAAGGTATGCCTATGTCCACAAAGTAATGAATAAGAAATATAAGTATATGAAGGCTCAAAATGATGTTGTGCATATATTTAGCACATGAATGATAAAGTGCGTTGTTAGGCACTTAGGGTAATATGATGCTTAAGTAAAATTTTGCTAAGTTTTAATTTGTACACTATGTGACATAGAGCATAATGAGCATTTGAACTTGTGTGATAAATTTATGCTTTGATATTGAGCATTCTTGATGAAATGAGATGAGATTGACAATTATGGTACTTGGCCCACAAATTTTAATGTTTGAAATGGTGAACTTTATGGTTTGAAGTTGAAGTGAGATTTTCATATTTGATTATATATTTGGACATTTATGTAAAGATTTCATGTTATATGAATGATTTGAACTATTCTGTGAATGGAAATGAATCAGGGAACTCATAAGAAGTGATTTAAGGTGTTAGACTTGGATTTTTGAAGTTTCAAAAGCTGGAAATCTACCTACAGGGAAAATGTATCAACACATTGCCCAATGTATTGATACATTCTTGGCAGGATGAACATCTATTATTACATTGTCCAAATGTATCGACAGATTTAAAGCAAAGGGCACCTAAGGGAAAAAGTATCAATAGATTTTCCCCATGTATCGATACATTTCAAGCAAAGAGCAATTTGAATGACATGTATCGATACATGGCCTCATGTATTGATACATTTAAGGGGAATTTGTTAAAAATGAATTGATACAATCCCAAATATATCGATACATCATTGGGTAAAGGCAAAAATAAAAAAGGGTTTTGGGCATTCTGCCTATTTTAAAAGAAAACCCTTTCTTTCTCATTTTTTCTCATTCTTTCTCTACCCCCTTCGAAACCCTAAGCCTCCAAATCCTGTTCAAAGCTCATTTAAGCTAGATTTAAGCTTGGGAAATGATCTACAGGTAAGATTACACATTTCTACCAATTACTTTTTGACTTAATCAGTTAATAACCTTGAATCTAATTATTTTCAAATTTGGTATAATTCTCTCCCCTTGAGTTTATTGAGGATTTGGAGCTAAAACTTGAGTAACCCAGCCACTAAGGTAAGGATTTAGCTCATTGTTGAATGATTTGAGCCTATTTATGGAATTGGGTTATTTTTTAAATGCTGGATATTTTCGAAAGCTAGGAAATAATTATTTTTATGATGTTTTGATATGTTTAAGGGAAAGTTGAAGCTACCAAACCTATTGGTGAGCTAAAGGACAATTGGAGACTAAAGATTAGAGCTCAAATGTGGAGCACCTCTGATTGTCACTATGAGTGCGTTAATTTAAAATGCATGTGATGCATAACGCATGAAATATGACTAATTTTTATATGAATGTGTATACGCATATATATGATTATATGTGCTGTGATGTGTGTACTTTGGACAAGCCACTTGGTGGCTTATGTTGATTGTGTGAGCTTAGATTAGGAAGTCTAGAGGATATGATGGGTGTCTAGAAGTAGATCACCCTAGACAATTAACTTTTGATGGATTATGAGCCTTTGATGCCTTAGAAATTTTAGAGGCACTTAGAGCCATATCGAGCTTATAAATGATTAAAGCTCGTTTAATATAAATTATGATTGATGTGTACATATAAAATGTCAAAGGCATTATGGCCTTATTTTTGGATTCGTGTCCCGTCCAAGGGATGAATTTTAAAAGTTGATTTGATTTAAGGGTGAGTGGAGTCTTTTTCCCCCTATGACTTTGTTATGTACTTGCAAGGATGGTGATAAGTAAGGATGACGGTATTCGTCTCGTTTGTGATTCTCGCTTGTAATGCTTTGATGCCACTTGTCTAAGAATACTCTGAGTGATGTTTTTCGTTAGGAGATTACTCCAGATGATGACTCTGATTCTCTACCCATTGCTTCGGCACGAGCATTATTTATTTCTCCACCAGTAGCTTTGCCCTAAGCATGATTTGACTCCTCCAATTGGCCTCCGTGCGTGATTTGATTATTTTTAGGGGAAGATCACTCTATGATTGTGATTAGATTTGTGTGCATGACATGAAATAGCCTCGAATAGGCCTAAATAAATTTCATCTGAATTTGATATGATACTCGCTTTGACACACTTGTGATTTATTTCTTTCCCAGTAGCTTTTCCCTAAGCATGATTTGACTCCACTGGTTGGCCACCGTGCATGATTTGATTATGTCTAGGGGAAAACCACTCTATGTTTGTGATTCGATTTGTGTGCATGACATGAAATAGCCTCGGATAAGCTTAAATAAACTTAATATGAATCTGATATGATACTCTGATGACTAAGGCATACTGTTGAGGGTAACTTTCAATGGCTCTGAGGACAAGCCTAGTGATATGTATGATATTTTTAGAGACTCCTTAGGGATGATGATTTCCCATGACATTGGAAATGTTTGCTAAAATGTTTGGTTGCATGGGTAATGCTTTATATAATTATTTTATGTAAGGATGATGATTTCCCCTAACATTGGAGATGTTTGCTAAAATGTTTTGTTGCACTAGTAGTGCCTTAAATAGTTATTTGTGTATATATGTGTTTGTTATTTATCTTCACCCTTCACTAAGTATTAGATGACTCACTCATTTGTTGTACCATGTGTCGATAAATAGGCCATACGACTATGTGGCAAGGGTCATCCAGTAACAGACCAATTTTGGCATTCGGTAGGTCTCCACCCGAGATGTCCACTCTGCTAAGTCTATTGTGAGCTTTCGCTCTGCGTCTAGTTTAGTTATGTATGTAGGCATGCTGTGCCATTCGAACTTGTATTAAGGGTTGTTAAATACGAATCCGCTTTGATGGCCAATGTATGACCTTATGAATATTATGTATGAATTATATGCTAAGGATAATGTTTTATATTTGAAATTAAATTTATTTATGAATATTTGGTTATGAAATCCCTCAGCTATGTGTTATGTGATTTGAAGTTTTGAGCCTTGCTCGAGTCTTGTAGGCGTCGCCTGCCAAGCTTGTGAGTGGTCATGGACCACTAGGTTTCGATCATGACATTTTTGCTCCCTCAAAACTCTTAAAAGCTTACCTTTCTGCACATTAGTAAGAGTAAAAGAAACAATAACGTCAAGAATAAATGAGTCACCAAGATATGCATACTTCAAGTGATTTGGCAAAGGTTTAAGCTCCAATCTAAGACATTCTTCAATAGATGGGTTCACTGGTGATGATGAAAAAGATGAAAAATCCAGTGTCTCAAATTGTGTCCTTATGACACAAGATGGAGCATCCAAAAAATTCAAACATTCAATAAAATCATCATCATATCTCTCAAAATCAACTACTAAGAAAGCTTTAAGAAGGTCATTAAGGTGGTTTTCCTTAAACACCTCACTAGTGACACTACCAACTACACTTATTGCATAACATTAATCATGATCATTAGAAAACTTTAAACTTAAAAAATGTTGAAAGTTACCTCTTAATCTTGCACTTTCAAGGTAAGCTCTCCTTTCTCCACATTAATGAGCACTCAAGCAATGCATAAAAAAGGTCTCCCAAGATGATTAGGACTTCTTTTTCCTCCTTCATATCTAGTATAATGAAATCAACTGAAAAGATAAACATGTCAACTTTCACAAGCACTTCTTCAACTATTGGGATTAGCCTACATTCTTTATTGGGATTAGCTTCCATGTCACTAGGTAAGGTTCCTCATGCTCTGTTGTTTGTGGTGTTGGTCAACTGCCAAACCTACATCTTAATATTTCATAGTGAAGCTACCTGACTATTAATGAAGGAGTCAATCTTAGCCCTATATTACACAAGTAACTCCTCCATAGATGGTTTCTTTTAGCATAGACGTTTTTACTTGAGGTTGAAATCCAAGAGGAATATTAGGCCTTGGAGCTTATTAAGACCCCTAATTATTATTACCCCAAGGAAAATTCAAATGGTTCTTCCACCCAAGATTATAGGCATTGGAATAAAGGTTGTTTTATTATCGATTCCCCACAGAATGAAGATTCCATACTACTAGGACACTTCTCACTCGAATGCTCATCTACACAATAATCACAAGAAACAAACAGACTCTGAACTAAATGAACACCAAAAGAACCAAATTTTATAGTAAAGGCAGCTACCTATGCTGTTAATGTAGTGATAGCGTCTATCTTGTGAACTCCAGCTATCCTTTTATGCATTGATCTCTTAGATGGACACTAATAGTTGTTCATTACCATTTCCTCCAATCAGCCATATGCTTCATCAATTGATTTAGCCACAAGAGCTTCACCAGCAACGTGTGAAACTTGTAGCTTCCCTTTGATTGGGTAAATTAGACAATTAACTTGGTGAGCTTAGGAATGCAAAGACTAGCCAAAGAACTTTAATTTCATCCTTGAGAATTCACAACAAAAGGTTATAGAGGTTGTTGAATGGAATTAGAATGGAAGTAGTTCTTAAAAGGAACAATTTTTGCAAATCTAGTCTTAAGAAGTCGACCCAATGCATAGAGAGTCGACCTTGTGAAGCAAAAATACGGGAAGTGCATACATTCTAGTCCAAGATTGACTATAGACCCTCTTTAGTCAATCCTGTAAAAGAAAATCAATGAAATGTGAAAATTCTGGTCCAAGATCGACTAGACCCTTTATAGTCGATCCTATGCAGAAAAAATGTCCAAGATCGACTATAGACCTTCTATAGTCGACCCTAGACTAACTAGTCAGCCTAAAACTAGCTTAAAAGGCCTAAAACTTGAGACTCACCTATTTTTCTCACATCTCTTTGTTCTTCCACCCATTTTCTATCAACTTTCACATCCTTCAAGACCTTTAAACACCATCATCAAATCTTCGATTCTTAATGCTAAAGGTAAGGATTTCACTCCCAAAACTTGGTTTTGATGAATTTTGTTTTCTCATTTTAAAAGCTAGAAATTTTTTTAAGTTTTCAAGATTTGGCTAGATCCTTCCACTAGAAGCTCACTAAGGAGGAAAAATAGGTAAAATAAGTTGTTTAATTATTAGGTATGAGGTTTGGATGGAAGATTTATGGAAATTATTAGGAATACGTGAAGATTAAATAGAGTTAGAAATGGGTATTCAAAGTATTACAAAATTATTATGGGTTTCTAAGAATATTGATGACTAAACCTCGTTTTTAAGTGCTATTGGAGTAACTTGAGTTTGCTGAAGAAGTTGAGCTTTCGATGAAAGGTGCCAAGAGGAAAAAGCACACTTCAAGAAATGGGTAGATATGGTATTTTTAATTATTTTAATATAATTAGGCATGTCTATGCTACAACCTTGCATTAAAACATATTTTGATGAACCTTAAGACGTGAACGATGGTTTCAAGTTAGTTTTATGGAAATTTATGTATACTACGTAAATATGTTAATATATATTTAGTTTTAAGCAAAGGGAATAAGCCTTTCAATTGTTTGATGCCTCAAAAATGATATTTTTCTATGGAAAATTGCTTGATCGATGATTTAAAAATTTGGAATGAAAATGATTAGTTTTACATAGACCCTAGCATTGGGTCAATTTCTCTTTGAGGTTGATGATTTTCATTTAGTCCTCATTTCGAACTTCTATTGTGTAGATGATTAGATTCATCATGTGTTTGGAAATGGACTTTAAACATTTTAACTTCATTTGGTTTTGAACCCTTTGATTTTGGATGGTGAATGGATTCACTTTTTCATTTGGAAACGAATATTTGGATATTTAGAAATATAACACAAAATGTTTTAGTGGAGCCTACTTGAGTTATGGACTTGTAGCTAGTGACAATAGCTACTAGCCATTACGCACAATGCTTAGCATTGATTGCGTAGCTAACAGAGTCCTACCCCCTTTGATTTAGTTGATACCATCCTACCTCCTTTGATATACGGTCGATGACTATTATGTATCCGACCACTTGGGTGCTACAACACGTTTTTATTTAATTGTCCATGCTATCTAGCGCTCCATAAGTTATTTGTAATGATATTTGACTCTATGGCATTGGGATTCGATATTTGTTTCGACTTTGGACTTTGAAATTGATATTGTTGATTTTGGATTTTGGTTTTGGTAGTTGTTTAGACTTTGGTTCTTGAATTTGGCAATTGTTTCGACCATGGTTCTTGAGTTGCTATTTGTTTTGATTCTGATATTTGAATTTGGTATTTGTCTTGACCTTGATCTTTGGATTGGGTAATTGCCCTGACTTTGGTGTTTACACTTGATTTACTCTATGTAATACAAATTATGTTATTTTTTAAATCCATTCATTTTCTTCAAGGATTTTCTAGAGATAATAACATTATTTCATTTTCTTTGAAACTAAACCTTTGTTTTCCTCAACATCTTTTACAAAGGATTTAAAGCCCAATATTTATAAATTGTTTTCCTGGAAATAATTTAATGTTTGTAAACCATTATTCTTATTTCAAAGGCTTAAAAATGGTTTCTCAACAAAACCTTATAAAATCCTTTTAAATAAGTCTATATCCATTGAGATGATGGTATTGAAGTTTTTGATACGTGAGTATACTTGGCATATAACTTGCACCTTGGGATGCTTGATTTTGTTTGGGGATTGAATTCCCAAACTCTTTGAACATTTATTATGGTTGAAAGGAAAACTTTTATATTGTTTGAAATAAATTACTCATATTTATTTTAAAAGTATATTTGACAAGCACTCTCTCGTTTAGCTTGTTCCCCCTCCCTGTATTTGCTCACGAAGTTATTTAGAACTCACACATGTAAAATGCATTTGTTTTGCAAAATAGTAGTTGCTTCAGCTTGCTATCTTTTGGAAAAAACTACTTCTATAGTCAGCATTGTTAGGTATTCGATAAGGCATCTAGTAGGCACCAACCTTTTTGTTTCTAAGTCGTACTCCACTGGCCCTATTTGGTTTAGTCATTTATGTTTGACTATCATCGATAATATTTTGTTATGTCTTGTATTAAATAGCTTGTATTTTGAAATTGCCACAAGATGACCTGTATATGTTACTTTGATATGTGTTGCTTTCGCATTCTAAGCACGTGAGCATGCAGACTAATATGACATATTCCTGTGTGATATAATATGTTCATACGTGTTTCATATATGGTTCCATGGTGATGAGCCCCGTGAGGTAATTTTGAGTATTTGATTTAGTTGTTGATTTTAGACTTTCATGGGTTAAAAGGATCACTCCTGCCAATACCCTTGCATTGATCATGGCCCCCAATTTTGGGTTATGACACAACAGCATCAATAGTAATTCCAACTTTCCCACTCAACCCATTGTAGAATATTTGAACTTGGAGCCACTTCAGAAGACCATGATGAGGGCAACTTCTTAGTAAGTCCTTGTATCTCTCCCAAGCCTTGTACAATGATTCAAAATCAAACTGTGTGAATGATGCAATATCATTCCTCATTTTCGCTATCTTGGCTAGAGGGAAGAACTTAGCTAAGAACTTCTTAGCAAAGTCATCCCTAGTCGTAATGCAGCCTATAAGAAATGAGTTTAACCATATCTTTGCCTTGTACCGCAATGAGAAAAGGAAAAGTCATAGTCTGATGGCATCATTGGTCACTCCATTATGCTTGAAGGAATCACAGATCTCCAGGAAATTAGAATCGTCATTCGATTAACCCCCAAATTAGATTGAAGTCTGGATCATTTAGATGATGGTTGACTTCATCTCGAAATTGTTGGCTTGAATAGCCAGCCTTCTAATGCTTAAGTGAAGCCCTTGTACTAACAGAACAACATAATCTCTTAACGACCAATTTTCTTCCATTACTCGCTCTTGGACTTGCTGCTCTCTTTGCTGTTTAGCTATTGTAGCAATATGAGTAGAATTTTCCAAATTTTCCCTACAACGTCTTCTAAATGTCCTCTTAATCTTTGGATCACGAGAAATAATCTTCAAGCTTCTTCTTATACACTGACCAAAAGCACCTAAAAAATAACAAAAGAGAAACATGAATTAAGACTAATTTGTTTGGTATTAACATTAGCAAAAATAAAGAATGCAATTCCCTGACAACAATGCCAAAAACTTGTTGTCGGTTTAATACACGCAAGTTTACGCATCGAACAAGTAGTATAAAAGTAAGTTGAGTATCATATCCCATAGAGAATTGCTCTTAAATTCTTGCTAAGTACTAAAATTATTCCAAATTAATCTTATCCAAGTGAACCAAGTTTTTGTAAATTGATTAAAAGCAAAGTTTAATTAACAATAATAAACTAAGGAATGGATGACAAAAGTTGCTAAAAAAAATGTTTGATTAATGTCTAGGACTATGGAATCCCTTAACATTTTAATTAAAAATAACCTCTTTCGTTTTACTTAAATCACTGAGTTGAATTGTTAGCTTAGAAACCACAAATATCTACATGTCTTTGTCGTGGTGCTTGTAGAAATACCTATTTTAATTATTCACTATATATCTATGTGAATTAATTAAAGGAAGGTTCATTATGTTTATGTTATATTTTTTACTACACATGGCACTTAGGTATATTTCTATCCTAAATGCTAATCAATTAACCTAATCTCTAGGCTAAATGAACACATGTTATTCAAACCTTTGGTCTATTATAAATTCCCTTCATCAAGTTGCATTTAGAGATCCATATTAATCCATCATGTTGATCAGGCAAAATGGAAACAATAATCATTAATTCGCAATAGACAATTTTATCCCCAATAATATTAAGCAAACAAGTGATAAAATCCAAGTTACATGCTAAGATCAACCACAATCCTAGAAAAAACTATTTAGCTTATCATTTCTATAGCAAACAACATTTCCTAAAGAAGATAATTCATATCTACAGCAAAAGAAAGAGAGAAAAAACTAAACTAGAGTGAGAAACAATTCTCTATCTATTTTTGTATCTTCAATTATCTTGTTTTCTTCTCATTTTTCTCTTGTGCAAAAAGTTCTTTCTTTCTCTAAAAAGTTGCCACTCTCTCTACTTTTTCTCTACTGAAATGTCTTATTTATACTCTCTTCAAAAGCCTTAAAAATAAACATCTCATCATTTGTAAAAATAAAAGATCCTGTGTTGGCACTGTGGTGCATTCCTCTCGAATACTTGTATATGCATATGGGGCAATAAGGCATCGCGACGCTAGGTGGTTGGCGCCTAGGCACCTTGCTCTCTAGTTTTTGTATGGGAACTGCAGGCATCCTTGGCACCACGGCCTTAGAGTCCTTGAGGCCACAACACTAGTCCTTTTAAGCTGCCTTGTGCAGAACTGTAGCAATCCAACTACTTCCAACATGATTTTCATCATGATATGATTAGAACTGTATGCAATGGGATAAACATAAAAGCTTTATCCCTTCCTCTTATCTTTCCAGTGGTTCAAGAATCATATTGATTGGACTTTTGTAGTATGAGTTATGCTCAAGATACTGTAGCATGTTCAATGAGAGTCTGCAGCTAGCCATCCTTGCATGGTTCATCATATATTAAGCTTTATATACTTAAGAACCTTCAAAAACAAAGAACTGAATCAGTGATGGCTCAAATTAGGACTTTTAACATGAAATCAAACCAAATTACTTGAATTAAAATAATTTAACATGCTTTAAACTTATTAACGAATGACATAAAAACTAATTAAAACAAACTTAAAAACAAGTGCACTTAGCTAAATTCATGCCCAAAAATGTGCAACAAAAATCTATATAATAGAGTTATCACATTACCTTAATTATTAAATATGAAAGACAATTACAATAAAGACACAAGCTTGGGAAATGTTATAAAGTATCTTTATGGTAAAGATGGACAAAGGAGAAACTAAAGTGTCATAGCCCAATTTCCTGGCCATGACCAGCGCATGGGCCCAATGGGTATAGCCCACTAAGCCCAAGCAAGCCTTTTTTTATATGATCCTATTCATCATTCTATCTATAACTTTAAATGCCATATTTTGTAATGCTCAAGTATAATTATCTCAACAATATAACATCACAACCAACTACTTACATTTATATCATCCAAAATAATATCACCCATTGCCAACTCATAGTGGCAACGTTAATCAAAATAAACTTATATTGTTTATGACATGTATTTTAGTGATTTACATCATCTGTATGTATATAAAGGCAAAAAGACTCATTGACTTCCAGCAGAGTGACCTTGGGTGAATGCAGAGCTACTAAATGCCATGGTACCTACCAAAAAGATGGATATACGTGGACACCTCAACCTAGGTCCCAACTACCTCCAAATTTGAAAACATGAAGTTGAAAAGAGTGAGTATAAACCTAATGAGTGAACATAAAAAGGGAACAAGCATCAATATGGAAAGTTTTAGAAAACATGATGGACTTATGTTGAAAACAATGCAATTTAGCTTAATTTCTTGTTAAAAACCCCTCAATTCAACCCTTGATTATTTAGTGCCTTAGTATTGAAAGATCATAATCAACAATGAAGTTAAAGAGTGAAAACTACGGTAGAGTCCAAGCAAGGCAAGCATGGTAAAGTGAATCTCGCTACAGCGAAAAGGCATTCTCACTACAGCGAAATTCGAGCAAAATTTTGAACCAACCACTCGAGAGTTTTTCGCTGTAGCGAAAACCCGAGCAAGTATTTTACCCAACCACCCGAAAGTTTCTTGCTACAGCAAGAATGCATTTTCACTACAGCAAAAATCTGAGCTAGTCAAGCCCTTAGCACCCGAGAGTTTCTCGCTGTAGTGAGAATGAATTTCGCTGTAGCGAAAATCCAGACAATTAAGTTAGAAGAATTCTTGTCATAATGAAAATCCATTTTTTTACTGTAATGAAAATCAATTTGAACGTATTTAACAATTTTTAACATTTAACATTCAATACAATCACATTTTATTTTCGTAACCTTTATATAACATATATAAACATATATACAACTATCGGCATCACCCCAGCTCTCCCCCAACTCATGTGCACTTCCACACAGCACATTACAATATCATCATTAGGTGCACTCCCACACCATACCTCACCATCACCGTCACGTGCTCTCCCACACCGCACATGGCATATATCATCGATGTGTGCTCTCCCACACCGCACACTACCGGCATTGTCATGTGCACTCCCACACCGCATACGCATGGTTATAATTATCACATAACATTATCATTCAAGGCATAACATACATATCATCATAATAGAGGAACACATGAATTCATCACACTACACATTTCACATCATAAAAATGTTTCATCAAGGGCTTATTCCCATGCATATTTAGAGAAAAGTTCAATAAAATATTTCAAATGATTCAACCAAATACATATGCATTTATCCCAAAACATTTTAATGCAAGTTCACTCACTTGTCTTTGTTAGTTCTTTAATCAACTCCAACTTCCACTAATGCTCCAAGTGGAGATGTGGGGTCTCGTGAGAACCTATCACACACAATAGCATCATACCAACTCAATTGACATGAATATTATTCCAAAAGTTGTTTTCTAAATCAAGTTTTACTAGTTATTCCTAACTAGCTTCCAATTACCATTTGACTAGTCATTACTTTGCACTACTTTAGCCTCACTAGAAATAAATAAATAACCTTCAACAATAAGACAATCCACAATTCTAACCATTGGCCATTCATCAAGAACTTAAAAATCAACCCTAACTCACTACTTACCTTGGTGATTTTGTAGTTGAATTCCTTTTCAAGAGTTTGTCAAACTATTATGGAAAGTCTCTTTCTTTCTCTCTCTCTCTCTCTCTAAAATGTCCAACTAGTGAGACAAAGTATTGAGGAAAGACTTTTGAGGGTTCTTGAGATGTAAAAGTGAGAGAGCACAAAGAATCCTATGAAAAAGTGTGCCAAAGCATAAGAATTGCAGTTACTTTGAGAAAGTTATGGAGGTTTCAAGGGATGGCTTTCATGGAAGATGAAAAACGTTTAATGAGGAAGAAGGATGGGAAGAAGAAAAAGAAGCTGTTGGAAGTGAGGAGAAAGGGTTGGAAAAATTTGATATTTATCCTAAAGTTAACTAAAGTTTCACTTATTTACAAAAATGCCATTGCATAGTTGACTTTGCCTTCTTCTTCCCTTTGGCTCAAACTATTTACTCTTTTGACATTGAGAAAAGGTCCACAATAGATTAAAGGAACTCAAGTTCATGAAAACTTAAAAATTTAGACCTGAGACACAAAATGACCATTTTACCCCTACCGTGAAAATTATAATTATTTCTATTTTTTCATTTATTTCATTATTATATGCATCATTCATTTATTCCTTAGGTCTACTTAGACCTTAATAATATTAGAAAAACTCACTTCTAGGAGCTCACCAAAGAAATGATAGAACTACCCTTAACCCGCGTCATTGTCTCTACCTCCGCTACACGTCTCTAAAAGTCGAGGTTTCACATAAAGATGTTTCCTTGACAAACTTAAAGAAGAAGAAACTTATAAAATTTTTTGCTTTAACCAAGTTTATGATTGAGCTATCAGTCGTTACTATTGTACCAACATCATAAGTATTTAGTACTATATGTGGAATGCATTTAAGTAATGACTAAAGCACTAAACAATAGTAGTAAATCAATGCTCAATATAAATGTCAAGAAAAACTTATATTAGATAATCACATATGATCTCAATTATGGCATTGTAGTCTTGGTCATTAAAGTAAGAATTAAAGTATGAAGATAATTAGATCTTTTTGATTTGGAATCACAATGGAGCTAGTAGTTCTTATCTACATGACTAAATCACTTTTTGTGTATAAATGAATAACTTGGTATGTTTTAAAGGTCTTATACATATAGATGTATATGAACCATTAAACATAAAATGTTGTAGTAAATATTCCTATTGCATTAATTTTAAACAAGACCAAATTAATTTTTTGTCTTGTATACTCAAAGAAATACAATTTGGATAGTTTGAAATGTTCACAGAATTCAAATATAAGATCATATGAACTATTTAGTATAAAGTACTCTTATTAAGATGTGATCTTAGTGAATATTACTCTTACTTGTAGTTAATTCATTGATCAAGGATGAATATAGATTCATAATAGATGCAATGTTCTTATCAATAGAAAATAAAGATGTTTGTTCAAAGAAGAAAGCCAATTCATGTAGAGATATGATTCGATCCACATTTCTTTAATACTTAAGGACCATAATGACATTCCTAATGTCACGACCCGGAACTTCCATCGAGCCCGTGACAACCGCCGCGAAGCCTCGACAGACATTCTTTCCCCGAATACCTTTCGAGACCTCGCAAGGCTTTTGTACTAGTTTTTCCATTCCTCTTTCTTTTTCTTTTTTTTATAATAAAATAAAATAAAAATATTAATTAAAATAATCTATTTTAATGTAAAACAATATATATATATTTTTGAAACATCAAAAATTAATTTTCTGCACATAAAAATAAAATAAATTTATACATATTGTAATATAGAAAACTAGAGTATGCAATTTAAATTACAATGACATGTAGGCCCCCAAATAACTAAGAAGGTTTAATTCTATAACCTTGCTTTCTAGGATGCAACTCCGAAATTTACTTCTCGATGCAATTGACAATCTATTACCTATTCTGAGCTTGAAAAATGTATAGGAAGAAGGGGTGAGATTATAAAATCCCAGTGAGTATATAGACATCATCAAAATAATCTAAAGTCGAGTAATAGGAGACAATTAAAATAATTAATCCCAACCCATATAAATGGATTTCATCCAATTACTCAACATGGCTTATGTACATTTCAAAAACTTGGTCCTTGCCAAAAATCCATTCTCAGGGATACCCCGCGAAGGCATCTTACCGAGACCACCAAAGCTGTTTATTGTCACACATACAAACACATTTCACCTCTAACAACACAATCGTTCCTCGGCGTTGGCTGAGTCCTAGTTTCACGTGGTGGCCAGCGTGAAGTGTACTCAAATCCTACCTCGGGAGTTATCCTACGCGCCTCTCCAATCAAGGTAAGCCCAATAATTGGGAACCATGCCCCTCTAATTAGGCTGGCCCACGGAACCCCCATCACTACAGTGCCCACTTTATAATCCACCAACCAATAAAATCACAATAGTATGACATGGCTCACTTAACACATTCAAGGCAAATCAAAGCAGTTCACATATTCTTTAAATCATAAAAATAACTAGTCATACCCACATTTATCATAAGCCATTTAATGTAAAATCATGGATAAACAACACAATCATAGTATAGGTCTCCAATTACTCTATTTTTGAAATCATTATTAAATTTTCAAAAATTTTATAAAATTATTTTATAAAATCTCATTTTCCCATAAAACACAATAATTTTCCAATTAAACCATTTTTTCATAAAATCACACAATTAAATAAATCTACTCTAGATAATTAAGACGATAGTAAGTTTACTCACTGTACTAGGAGTAGATATACTCCTATTCTCGGTCCTCGGGTGTAGTCTTTTACCCGTATCAGATAGCTCACCACCTATCCACAATACATGACACAAAAAATTCAATAATTTGTGTCAAATCAATATATATTATTTCAGGCTCTTATCCATGCGTATGCACTAGATAGGGTGTGAAATGTTTGGACAATCGCTTAATCACAGTGTCCGACCTAACTCGCCTATACACGGTGTAAATTTCTAAAATCTCCAATTCAACTCCAATTCCATCCATTTCAATTTCAATTATCCAATTATATCCACAATACCTCAATGACTGTGAATGTGGTCCAATTTATCAGTTCGGACCACAAATTACGCTTTTACCCCTAGTGGGTAAAAATTTCAATTTTTTTGCACCAAAAATTCCCATTTAATTTCCAACCTCATAATTCATCATTTTTCCATCTAATTCTCTTAAAATAAAGTCAACCTCATCCTCACACACCATTGGCTAGATTCGGCCTAGAGAAATTCATGGAGAAAATGAATATTTTTCTTGTTGTTTTACTCATAAACATGCTAAACTAACACTAAACACTAACATAGTTCAAAATCAAATTAATCTAACAACTTTCTCTCTCTAAACCCATATGATCAGATTTGAATCCATCATCAAAACACATAATTTAACCATGGAAAATAAGGAGAAATGCATGGAAATGATAAATCTTAAGCTAAGCTTGAAAAATCATACCTTTAAACACTTGATTCCTTGAAAAATCACACTTTTTCTTTGAATTTTCTCACTCTAGGGTTTGTTCTTATTTCTCTCTCTCTCCTGCTGGTTTTGGCTGACCCTCCCAATGAAGAATTCTGGAATTTTCAAGCCTTTTAATAGGCTTAATAAAATATTATTATTTTATTTACCTTTTGAATATTTTATTATTTTATTTTTTTCTAGTCATCTTTTTTACTTTCTTTTTCTACCACTCAATCCTCTTCACTTATCCATGTCTTCCATGAAATTTCTAGACTTTTCCAAAGTTTTGGTGAAGTAAATTTTTAAAAATTACACTTTTGCCCTCGTAAAGTGAAAAATTACATTTTTACCCCAAAAACTAAAAAATTGCCCATAGACATATTTTTCATCCCTTATACTCATACCATTCTCCAATTTGTCAAATGTGATCTAAATTCTCTCAAAATCTCAAATTTTGTCCGCGGGTGGAAAAATTACGATTTTGCCCCTAGATAGTGAAAATTTCGATTTGACTCCGAATTGATCCTCGAACTCCGAATTACCATTTTGAGTCATCCCTAAACTGTGAAACTCTTAATTTCACCTTAAAATTCCTATTTGAACTAGTTCAAGGCTTAATCGATTCAACGGTACCATTAGGGGCAATATCGTCTTTTAATAATTTTTCAAACTTTCTAAATATACAAACATTCTATTGAGCATGTGAATGACATTATAATTATTTTACAAAGCAGGGTTTGACACCTAAATATCAAGGTTCTTAGCATACATTGAGATGTATGTATACAACTTCATGGAATATTTAAAATAGTTTGAATATTACTCTCATAGAGGATCTAAGATTTAATGGGAGCATGATGACACTTAGAAAAGAGTTTCTCTAGTATCACTTTTTTACATTGGAATCTAACATTTAAGATTTTGCATAAAGATGCATAATTAATATACTTCAATGTATAGGAACTCCATGGATTTGGTAAGACACATTGAAGATGTGTTATTCATATTAGATGAATCCACTAAATATTACTTTGTCATTGGAGTTATACATTTCATTTTGTCAAAAGGAGTCCAAATGTGTTGGATTTAAAAGAACGTACAAGTGTATTTGTCTCATACACATAACGAGGTTAGTGGGAGTGAATCTAATCCTTTGGTAATACAATTGCATGGGATGCAATGTGTATACAAAGAAACTGCCAAAATCTAAAAGGAATAAGTGGCATAACACAAAGTAACTTATACGTATGATGCATATAGCATAGTCTAATTAGAATGGTTCCACGGTATAAAAAGGACTACATATGTATATAATGTCATATACATCCTACTGCAAAAAGGTTTTAATATGAGGATATTTAGATCATTAGTTCTCGAAACTAATAAAAGGTTCTAAACATTGTTAATGTAACAATGGAGCTAACATACAAGAACCCAGGTCTCATTAGATCTAAGTATAGTTATATGACAAGATGATCAAGATCATCTATGGTGGATAAAACGATTGACCATGCTAAATGCCATAAGCAAGTCTCTATAGAGACACAATTGCTAGATGTATTGGATCTAGATATTATGAGCTAATGATTGGCTTGGTTCTAGTGGGAGATGTTAGGAATGAGCCCTATAACCAATTAGATTGCTCAAGGCTTAAATCTGAATCATCCAATCATATAATTCATAATGAATGATTAAAGGTTTTCCTTCATCAATAAAACTATGCTCTTTAAGTCTATTGGATGAAGTCCATTAGATTAACATGCCTTGCAAGGAAATTATAATGTGTTACAATAATGAGATCTCTATGCACTAAAACATAATCTTTAAATTGTTCTTAGTAGATGTATCATTAAAATTGGGCATCAATGATGCTTAGAGACTGGTACATTCTTTATTCCTTACTTGAGAAGTAAGCAACCGATCTCATAGGTTAAAGTATAATGATACTTGGAAGTAGAATGTAGGTGCTTGCTCTTAGAACAAGTTCACTAAACATGACCCATCGTGAGGATTCCATTTGGTATTTCACTTTAGTGTTTATAGAATATATCCCCACGTGATAGTCGTGTAAGTGATCCCTCGACTTGTAACAGCAAGTTGTTTTGTATGAGGATTACTATACTTTGATACCATTCTATGGGATGCTAGCCACGGATGCCCAAAATAATGGTCATTGGATATAGCATGAGACATAGAAGGTAAATAAATTGTCTAGAGAGGATTCATCACCTTTAGTGGAAGGGACATATCTTATATGCGTCTTTGATAAGTAAATCCTTGTGAAGGATTTTTAGAGATCATTAGTGTAGACTTTCGTTAAAGGTAGCACAAGAACCTCTTCAATAGTTTTGGTTTGCAATAATGGAGCTCGGTGTGAGGTCAATCAAAGGACTATTTGAGTGTTTAGATAAAGGATACAACTTCTTTTATCTCTAAGATAATGATTTATGATCATATGCTTACTACAAAATTACTTAATGACATTTAAAAGGCCATTAAAAGTGACCTTGGGTGGGTGAGACTAGTTTCCTATCCTTCAATTGGTTTCTGGTACATGGTTTTATTTTTTGTTGCATTGAGATGCATGGCAGACCCTCTCCCTTCATGCTGATCATCTTTCTTGGAGCTATTCTTGTCTTTTTTGGCTTTGTTTCTTTTCCCTTTGTTGGGTTTTGGCTTGTGTTGTTTCTATTTGTTTGCCATGTCTTGTTCATGTGATGTTTTGTTTTTTCTTTTATTAGGTTTCTTGTGATCTTTCGTTTTTTTGTACTGCTTTAAGGAGTTTCGTCTTGTTACTCCTCTATTAATACATAATTCTTTGCATTCAAAAGCAAAAAAAAGTTTGCCCTATTGTACATTACCTAACTTTGTCAAACGTTCAATTAATTAGTACATTTAAATTCTATTCACATTAGGCTTAGACTATATTTTGAATCTTTCTAATAAAATTACATATATAAATAAAAATTATAATTACAATTGAATATTGTAAAGCCTGACCTTATAAAATACTTGTCATGACATGCATGTGATGGATAGTATGTTTGCATGCTAGGAAAGCCCCGAAAATCATTAAAAGCCGGTAGTGTACTTAATACTATAACTAAGTTGAACTAAGCTTCAAAGTAGATCAAATAGAGAATTTAAGGTGAAATTGAGAATTTTAAAGTCCTAGAATGACTTAAAATGGTAATTCGGAGTTTGAGGATCGAATTGGAGTCAAATTGGAAATTTCGTTATCTAAGGGTAAAATGGTAATTTTGCCACTCGAGGACAAAATGAGAATTTTTTTTGAAAGATTTTGATTATATTTGATTTATTGGAGTATAATTTGAGGTTGAGAAGTGAAAAATTGTAATCCCGGTATTTTTCAGAGCATAGGGGTAAAATGGTAATTTTTCACCACCAGGACACTTGTCCAGCACATGGTCTTCCCTTATCCTCATTTTGACCTTTGACTAATCATGTGGTGGAGAATGGAACATAATTATTAAAGTATAAAAAAAAAGAAAAATGGACTAATAAGCATGTGACATGTGTCAAGTAAGGATATTTTATTATTTTCCATAAAAATCAGCCCATATTTATCCCATTTTCTCTTCATGTGGCCGGCCATAGTAAGAACAAAGAGGAAAAAGGAAAAACACAAAACCTAGGTGGGAAAATTGAAGAAAAAGTGTGGGATTTCAAGGAATCAAGCAATCAAAGGTAAAATTTCTTGATTTTGACTTGTGATCTACCTTTCCCATGCATTTCTCCTTATTTTCCATGATTAAATTTCATGTTTTCATGGTGAATTCATGGCTGACCAAATGGGTATGGAGAGAGAATGAAGTTGGATTGATTTGATTCTAAGTTATGTTAGTGTTTTTAGTTAGTTTAGCATATTTAGAAACAAAACAACAAGAAAAAAATTCATTTTCTCCCATTACCCATAAGAGGCCGAATTTTCTAGGGAGAATATTGAGGCTGAAATTGATGATATTTCATGATATTTTGGTGATATTTGATGTTTGGTGAGGCTAGAAATTAAATGGGAAATTTTGGTGTGAAAATCTGAATTTTTGCTCAATGTATAGACATGTGTGATTGTTGACCCGAGATTGATAAATTGAATCTCATTCATAGTCACTGAGGTAATTTAGGTATAATTGGAGTGTAGAAAGTGAAAGAAATTGATTTGGAGTTAAATTAGAGGTTTTAGCCAATTACACCGAGAATAGTGCAAATTAGGTCAAATACCGTATTTAAACAGCTATTCAGACATTTTTGCATTCCATATCATGCATTAATAGTCTAAATTAGTTTAATTTTGATTTAGTACCAATGTAGTAAGTTTCTCGATTTTGTACTATGTCTAGGTGGTGAATCCTCCGATAAAGGCAAGAAAATTGTACCCGAGGATCGGTAGTCAGAGTACTTTAGAAATTTGACTCCCGAAATAATGAGTAACCTTATCATCATTTTAATTATCTAAAGTATGTTTTAACTCGGTTTTGGTGAAATTTTATGAAATTGAGTTAAATGGCTAATTTTAGGTTTTGCAAACAAAAATGTGTTTAAATGAAAAGATTTTATAAATTGTCTTGAAACGAAATAACGATTTTGAAAATAGAGTAATTGGAGACCATCGATATGTTGTAAATTTATGATTAGAAATTGATGGCTTATGTTATATTGTTATTGTGTTGGCATGACTGGCCGGGCTATGTTTTATGAATTGTATGAATTGTTTTATTTTACCCTTGCAGACTGGGTAGTAATATATTAGCCCTGTCATGCTGTCAAAATTTTATTGTATGGTGGGTTTAGCTTGCTGCAGTAGGCGGATTCTGTGGACCAGCCTATTAGAGGGGTACGGAATTCGGATATATATATATGTACCTCGGTCGGAGAGTCACGTAGGGTATCTCCTAAGGTATAGACAGAGTTCACGTCACGCCGAACACCTCGTAATGATGAACTCCGCTAACGCCAAGGAACGGTTGTGTTTTTCAAACTAATAATTTGTTTACGTGTATATGAAAATTTTAACAGCCTTGGAGGACTCGGTTAGATGCTTCGGCCAAAGTATCCCCGAGAATGATTTTGGCAGGAGCCAAGCTTTTAAGATACTCATAAGCCATGTTGAATGTTTAAATGAAATGAATATTTATGTTATGAAAAATATATTGAGATGAAATATTTCAATTGTCTCTTTTTACTCGACTTTAGATATTTCGGATGATGTTTGTTTACTCACTGGGATTTTATAATCTCACCACCCTCCTTTCCCTCCATTTCAGGCTCGGATTAGACTGTAGATAGCTGATCTCATCGAGGACTACTGTTGGGTTTGCATTCTTCAAATTGTAGGTTTATAGTCCTCTTTACTTTTGTTTATTCGGGGGCCCACTTATTATTGTACATTAAATTAAATACTTTGGCTTACTGTATTACAGTATGTATGAATTTATTTAACTTTTAGGTTACAAAAATTATTTACGTATAACTCTAAAAATATTATTTTATAAGAAAATAGAATATTTTACTTAACATTTCTTTTATTTTCTTATTATATCCAAATAATCGAAATTTCGTTTTAAATGAAGATTTTAGACTTTAAAACTCACTTTTGATTATGAATTATATGTTTTGTACTCGTATATTACATTTTAGCCGGTTTCGAAATTTTTAGAAAAAAATAACTAAAATACCCTTGTGAGACAAAAATTATTATTTTATTTGTTTTGAGTTGGAAACAGCTTAAAATCTTCTAGAACATGATTTTCGGCAACGGTTACTCACGAGAGAAATGAGATACAGATATTAAGCCTTACGGGGTCCCGTTTGGCATTTCGAAAAATGAGTGTCTATCGAGGTACCGCGGTAGTTGTCACGGGCTCGAGGGGAGTACCGGGTCATGACAAATATTACATCTCATATAACAAATTAATAAACTAAACCATCAAATAAAACCAAACTAACCCAATTAGTATAGTACTAACCAAATCTACATAGAGACGTTGGACCATGCAAGACTTGAACTAGAAATCTCAAATTTTAAGAGTTTAAATAAATAATAATAGTAAATAGTGGAGATCAAAATTAAATATATTAAAATCAAAATATAGTAAGACTTTATATGTCATCAACTGTTGGCAATTTCAAAGTCCAATATCTATTTCAACAACTTTGAAATAGTGATTATTATCACGTGCTCACATTTATAACCCAAAAGACATATCTGATAAGTAGTGGAAAACCCATATTTACGTACCCAAGACTATAAAGCCCGACCTTATAAAATACTAGTCATTACATACATGTGATGATAGCATGATTTCATGCTAGAAGAGTCCCGAAAAATTTACAAAAGTTGGTATTGTACCTAAAGGTACAACAAAGTTGATTTAATCTTCGAACTAGATCAAATAGAAATTTTAAGGTGAGATTAAGATCGTCACAGTCCAAGGATGACTCAAAACGGTAATTCGGAGTTTGAGGATCAATTCGGAGTCGAATCGAAATTTCCACTATCTAGAGGGCAAAATGGTCATTTCCACCTGAGGACAAAATGGAAATTTTAGAAAAGCTTTTTTTGACCCCATTTGACTTATTGGAGTATAATTTGACTTATTGGAGTATGATTTGAGATTTAGAAGTGAAAAATTTTAATTTCGGTATAATTTGGAGTAAAAGGGTAAAATGGTAATTTTGCCACCCCAAGGGCAAAATTGTAATTTTCCACCATCAGGACATTTTTTTCCAGCACATGGTCTTCCTTTATCTTCATCTTTGACCCTTGACTAATCATGTGGTGGAGATAAAATGTTTAAATTTTTAAAATTTTAAAAATAGACCAATAAGAAAATGTCATGTGTCAAGCTTAGGATATTTTAATATTTAACTAAAAATCGGCATAAATGAGCCCATTACTCTCCAAATATTTGGCCAAACAAGGAAGAGTGAGAAAGAGAGGAAGAACAAACCCTAGGTGAGGAATTTCAAGAGAAAAAGTGTGAAAAATCAAGGAAAACAAGTGAAAAAGGTAGGATTTTTCAACTTAAGCTTGAAATCTATTTTCCTTAAGCATTTCTCCTTATTTTTCATGATTAAATTACATGTTTTTCTGATGAATTGTTGGCTGATCAAAATGGGTTAGGAGAGAGAATGTTGTTAGATTAATTTGATTTTAAGTTATGTTAGTGTTTTTAGTTAGTTTAGCATATTTAGAAACAAAACAATAAGAAAATAATTTATTTTCTCCCACAACCATTAATGGCCGAATTTACCATGTATGAGTGAAGATGAGTTTGATTTTTATTCTAGGAGAATTGGTTAAGAAATGATGAATTATGAGCCTAGAAAAATAATGGGAATTTTCGGAGCAAAAATATGAATTTTTACCCACTAGGGGTATTTTCGTAATTTGATGTCGAAATTGATAATTTGCACCACACTGAGGGACATTAAGTCAATTTGGGTGCAATTGAGGTATAGAAATTGAAAAAAATTTATTTGGGATTAAATTGGACACGCGTTAGTAATTTAATTGGGTGATAAGACGAATTAGGCCAATACCGAGTTTAGATAGTTACCAGTGCATTTTTGCATTCCATATTATGCATTAACAATCTAAATTAGTTTAATTCCAATTTAGTACCAATGTAGTGAGTTTCTCAATTTTGTACTGTATCAAGGTGGTGAGTCCTCTGATAAAGGTAAGGAAATTGCATTCGAGGACCAGTAGACAGAGTGCTTCGAAAGTCTACATTCTAGACATTGTGAGTAAACTTACTGTCATTTTAATTATCTAGGGTGGTTTTTAGATGATTTCATGAATTCTATGGAAAAAGAAATTTAAAAAGGTAAATTTTCATGTTTTATGAATAAATGTGTTTCAATGAAATTAAATTATAAATTGTTTTGAAATTAATAATGATTTTGAAAATAGAGTACACGGAGACTATTAACTGTGGCAATTTGATTGTTTAAATTGATTGGCTTATGATAAATCGAGCATGATTTGCTAGTTGGCAATTGTATTAAAAGACTGCGAATTACAAAATTGCCATATCATGTTATTGAGTTTTATTGTATGGTGGATTATATATTAATTAATAACTGCAATAGGGGGTTTTTGTGGACCAGCCTTTTAGAGGGGCACGGTAAACCCCATCATATTCTTACCTCGAACGGAAAGGCACGTAGGGTATCTCCTGGGGTAAAGCTTAGGGTTCACTTCACGCTAAACCACCACGTGAGGGGGAACTCAACCAATGCCAAGGAATGGCTATGTTTTCAAAGCAAAAACATGATTTATGTGAAATGTGAATTTTAATAGCCTTTGCGGTCTCGATAGGATGCCTCGGCCAAGGTGTCCCTGAGAATGGATTTATGGCACAAGCCTAGTTTTTATGAAATTCGTAAGCCTCTTTACATATTTTAAATGAAATGTATTCTAATGCTGTGACTCAGTTTACGATGATTTACTTTATTGTCTCCATGTACTCAACTCTAGATATTTTTGATGATATCTGTTTACTCATTGAGATTTTATAATCTCATCACCCTTCTTTCCACCCATTTCAGGTTCAGTATAGACTGTAGATAGCTGATCTCATCGAGGACTATCGTTGGATCTGCATTTTCCAAACCGTAGGTTCACAATTCTCTTTACTTTTGTTTATTCGGGGGCCCTCTTGTTATTGTAAATTAAATTAAATTAAATATTTTGGCTTACTGTATTTTAATATGTATAAATTTATTTAGCTTTTACGCTATAAAAATTATTCACGTATAACTCTATAAATATTGTTTTATAAGAAAATTGAACATTTTACTTAATATTTCTTTTATTTTCTTATTATATTCAAATAACCGTAATTTTGTTTTAAATGAAGATTTTAG
The DNA here is from genome assembly GCF_000208745.1 of Theobroma cacao. Classification (NCBI taxonomy): domain Eukaryota; kingdom Viridiplantae; phylum Streptophyta; class Magnoliopsida; order Malvales; family Malvaceae; genus Theobroma; species Theobroma cacao. Next base: position 6,712,002 of record NC_030859.1, read on the forward strand.
ACTTTTGAACTCATTTTGAATATGAATTATGTGTTTTGTACTTGTATATTACGTTTTAGCCAGTTTCGAAATTTTTGAGAAAAAATGACCAAAATACCCCTGTGAGACAAAAATTAATATTTTATTTGTTTTTAGTTTGAAACAATTTAAAATCTTTCAGAAAACGATATTTGATAATGGTTTCTCACAAGGGAAATGAGAAACTGATAGTAAAAGCCTTGCGAGGTCTCGGGTTGACATTCCGAGCAATGAGTGTCTATCGGGACACCGCAAGGGTTGTCACGGGCTCGAGGGGGTACCGGGTTATGACAAAGACCCACTTATTTCTTACTAATGTAGGATCTGTAACATTATATCCCACCCAATTATACAATGCCCTCATTGCATTGACTCTTGACCTATAGAGGAAAGGGACTCCAACACTAGTTTAGGTCTACTTCAATCCTTATATCTCTCATGGGAGCCTCACATTAGTGAAGATCTGAATCTGCTCTAATGCCACTTATCACGAACTCACATTTTCAACCCAAAATACATGTTCGATAGGTGGTAGAAGGTCCATATTTACTAATAAAAGCTCTAAGACCTTTTATTTTTAGTTCGCAATGGTCTAGCTTCACTCACAATGATGCTAAACAAAATGTTTAGAATTTAAAAGTAATAACTCTAATAATAAATGAATTCTAATGTGAATTATAATGTGGATGTATAAACTTTTTTGTAATATTCATGAATTTAGTATATTGTTTTATTATAATTTGTAATTAAGAGCTACTATTCAAAATTATTATTATTTGTAAATAAATTATAAAATTTAATGTCAATCCTAGACTACATAAAATTTAATGTCAATCCTAGACTACATAAAATGGTAATATAGGCTTTTTAAGACCATCTTATGAAGGCATGGACTAATCTACAATCTGAAATTTTTAAGATCAGTTATACATAAATGGTCTATGGTCTCGACTACAAGATTGACTTAGGGATGGCAATGGGTGTCTTATTACAAGGTACTCGCGGATACCCGACTTGGTTATATATAATACGATACTCTATAATTGAGTTTAGGATGGGTTCGGATAGTGATTTCAATACCTAGTATCGAGTTTGCGTACCACCCCTTGTGTACCCTTTACTTAAACCCGATTATCATTTATAACTATTTTATTATTATTTCAATAATTAAATTAAAAATATACAAATTTTACCAACTTTACAAGCAATTCTTTTTGTTAAAAACTTACAAATATATGAAAAGTATAGTTACTCTAATTAGTAATGTGATGACATTAATATATTTAAATTAAAAAATTATTAAATTATTAATTACGTTTAAATAATATGAATATTATATCATATTATAAAGCATTATAATTACTATTATATATATTTTTAATATAAATATATTTACTTTCTATTTTGTGTTAACAATACAAAAATTATAATTTATAAAATTTTTAATTATAATATATATACTATTGTTTATATAAACTTATAATATATATACTTAATGAGAGCTTTCGATATTAGAATAGTTTTGGAACCTAACAATTTTTTTTAATTTCATGAAATTAAGGACAAATCCATATAACTATTTAAATTAATTCATGAAACTATGATTATTAATTAATTTATAATGTCTTATAATATATATAGTTTTTATATTGTATTAATTTATAAGAAATATAATTACTATTATTATATACTAAAATATTTTTAGTATATATATACTTTAAATATAAATGTATTTACTTTCTATTTTGTGCTAACATTACAAAACTTATAACTTAAAAAATTATTAATTATAATATATATACATTTGTTTATATAAATTTATAATATATAAACCTAAAGAGAAGTTGAGAGATTAGAGTAGCTCTGAAACCTAGGCTTTTTTTTAATTTCATATAATTAAGGATAAACCCATATAGTTAATTAAATTAATTTATGAAATTATAATTATTAATTACCTCGTAATGTCTTTTAATATATATATACACTTTATATATATTAGGTTCATTTATAAGGAATATAATTACTATTATATATATTAAAATACTTTTAGCATATATATACATATATATATATACATATTGTAATTAGGGAAAAAGGGATTTGAACTTTGCTTTTTAGGTAAGAGATTATGTACCAACCAATGAGCCAAATGCACGAGTATCAGTATATATATATGTATTTTAAATACAAGCATATTTACTTTCTATTTTGTGTTAACATTACAAAAGCTATAACTTATAAAATTATTAATTACAATATATATACCTTTATTTATGTAAACTTATAATATATATATATCTATATATATATATATATATATATCTTAAGGGAAGTTGTGAGATTAGAATAGTTTTGAAGCCTAGTTATTTTTTTTTTATTTCATGTAGTTAAGGACAACTCATATAGTTAATTAAATTAATTTATGAAATTATTAATATTAATTGACTTGTTATGTCTTTTAATATATATACTTTATATACATTGGGATCATTTTTAAGAAATATAATTACTATTATATATATATACTAAACATATTTTAGTATATATACACTTTAAATATAAACATATTTACTTTCTATTTTGTGATAACATTACAAAAATTATAACTTATAAAATTATTAATTATGTTTGAAATATTTGTTTTTGATTATTTAAATTTAAATTATATTATTTGTGTGTTTTTATTAATTTAATTATTAGTAAATTATATGAAATATGTAAGATAAATATTATTGTATATAAATACAGATACAGATTCAGGTTCGGGTAATTGGGTACCCATGAAAGCATTTTAATAATTTTTTTATATAATCGGGTTTTTTAACGGGTTAAGACAATTATAGAGTTGTGGGGATGCATTAGGGTTAGGGTTAAGGTTAGGGTTAGGGAAGTAATTTTTAAAAATATTTGAGTAGTTAATAGGGTTTGGATACTTTATTTCTTATAAAGTTAAGATTTGGGTATTTCAAAATTAGCGGATAGCTACTTGTTGACAACCGTAAGATTGACCAACCAGACCCTACCCATTTAAATTAGCGGGTTCAATTTTAACTTCACTCAATCACATAGAAGAGCTGTCACGACCCGGAACTCCCATCGAGCCCGTGACAACCGCCGCGACGTCCCGATACGCACTCATTACCCTGAATGCCGATCGAAACCCCACAAGGCTTAGCATCAGCTTCTGCATCTCCCCAGTGAGCGACAGTTATTAAATCTCACATTTCAAAAAAAATCATAAGTCATTTCCAAATCAAAACAATAAAATATTACTTTCTGGCTCACAAGGGCATTTTCGTCATTTTTCTTCGAAAA